>NC_067144.1:71433944-71489256 GCF_903995435.1 Acomys russatus | reverse complement strand
GGAGGTTTGAGATGGAGGAACAAAGTTTGAGGGCTGATTGGGATGCAAAGTTTTGAGACTCTGTCTCTAGGGAAAAAAATATAAATGTATATATTTCCTTAGAAGTTTGCTTGATAAACTTTTCAGAAGCCTCCAATCGTGTTGAGACACACAGTCCCTTGTACACTCAAGCCGGCAGTAAGCTGGTGAACTCTGAATTTGAAAGGACAGACATCTCTGGTATCACCTGTTAATTCTCTGATAATGAACAAGAATAGCATTTGACTTTCCCAAGTCAAAAACTAAAGAACTGTCCCCTGCTTTAAGAGACCCAGTCATGCAGTGGCAAAAACAGTCCTAGTAGAGGTTCCTAAGGAAGATGTCACTTGGCCATGAATCCTTTTGTTTCTTAGTTGACTATTAGAGACACAATCTCCACACCAATGGTTGCTCACAAAGCCAAATCTACATCAGACTCCTTTGCATGAGCCCTTGTGGTGGTGTGAGTGAGAGCTGGGCCCCACAGACTCCGGATCGGACACTTGTCCCCAGCTGGTGGCTCTGCTTGGGAGGGTTATGAAGGTGGGACCTTGCAGGAGGAAGCATACCACTGGGGACAGACTTTGAGGGCTCATACCTCTTCCCCACTTCCTGCCTCTCCTTCTGCTTCCTGCATGCTATGAAAATGTGATCGGTGAGCTTCCTGCAGCCATGCCATGTCTTCCCTGCCAAGCTAGACTTGATCCTTCTAGAACCATAAGCCATAGTAAAACCCTGACTTCCTTATGTTACTAATATAGTCATATGTCAGAAGCTTTGTTCTTCTGTGACTTTAAAACATATACATTAAAATTTTTTCTTATAGGAATTAGTGTCTGACTTACAATGCACTATAGTAAAAAGACAGGTTTTAAGAACTTATGTATACAAAGATGCATATAAAAATTTTATAGATTTTATTATTGTTACATGTTGGAGTGGTATATTTCTGCTAAACTAGGCTAAATGGAACATATCATTAAAATAAATTTTATTTTTAGGATAACTACTGGTTTTTATTTTTTATACATGAAATTTACTTTATTGCATTTTCTTTATTGTACATATTTATGGGAGAGTAAGTTTAGTACATTAGTTAATGTATGATGATCCAATTGGAGCACTGTAATTCCATCTCCTTATTCATTCTTTTCACATTTTCACCTGTAATAGTTGTACATATTATGAGGTACATTAAAGTTATGGTAAATAACATTCATTCTTATGGAATGAGGTTTTATTCATACACAGAGACTATGCCTACCTTCAGGGTGTCTCAGCAGAATAGACCATGGACATGTGCTGGTGCTAACAGGATGCCAAAATCATGTTTTGTTTGTTTGTGTTTTGTTTTGTTTGTAAAAGAAGAGCTATGAACGCCAGACATGAGTACAGGCCTTGAGCTGTAGGTTTTCTTCAAAGCTAGCAATAGCATGAATATATATTAATTTTTTTAAATATTGGAAACATATGACTGTAAAAAGGACGATGAAGTGGACAAAAAAAAAAACCCTTATTGGGTTAGATAAATACCACTTTATTTTCAACAGAAGACACAAAGCACAGAGAATAAAATTAGAAGTCTAAAGCACTTACAAATTAGATTTAAGGAAGATGCTTCCTTGGGGAAAATATCATAATTTGAAGACATAGCATATTTGAGAAGATTAGCAAGTTTGAAAAGGAAAATTGATGTAACACAGTGAATCACTCAGCGACACCCTGAGCCTCTATGACCAACAGTACTTCTTTGACCTCTCTCTCTCTCTCTCTCTCTCTCTCTCGCGCTCTCTCTCTCTCTCTGTGTGTGTGTGTGTGTGTGTGTGTGTGTGTGTGTGTGAAGGTAGGCGGGCACACATGTATGCCAGTGTATATAAAGGCCAGAGGTCAACCTCGGGTATTATTCTGTAGGCGCTGGCCATCCACCTTGCTTTTTGACGTAGCGTCTCTCACTGGGACCTGAGGCACTCCAGCTCATAAGGTGAGGCTGACTGACAGGGCTCTGCCTGTCTCCCTCAGTGCTGGGCTTGCGAGGATGTGCTACCATGCCTACCTCTGTTCATGGGCTCTGGGGATGAAACTCAGGCAGTCGTGCTCGCGCGTGCCGAGTACTTTACCAGCCGAGCCGTCTCCCAGGCTCCAGTAGACTCATCCTGATAAGAAATCTATCGGGGAAGTATAAGCCACAACTGTGTGTAAATGGAGAAAGCTCTCCACTCCATCTCAGGGAGGAATGGTCCTTTGAAGTGGTCTCTCCCTCAAGTCTCAAGACAAACTCTTTCATTTAAGAAAATGCCATGGAAGTCTCAGATGTGCAGGAGCCCTGACACCAGGGCCCGGCCACTTCCTAACTCACAGCATTACGCTGCGGTTATGAATGTTCTCTCCTGGTGGCTCTATTTCCAAAAGATAAATGACTCTGGTTGGAATCTAATTTCCTCTTAGAATTAATGTTGCAAAATTAATGGGCCACCTGGTCACGTTTCAAAGGGTAAATAAATGACCATCCTTCGTATGGGTCAGGGTCAGCGGTGACTCCTGTGTGACTCACACACACACACACACACACACACACACACACACACACAATGAATACAAGCGAGGGGACCTGTGGCCAAGAAGCCACGAGCAGTTGCGAGGGGCCAGCAGGAGTAGCTGGGGGGGAAAGTGTCCTCCTTTTTCTTGTAATCATCTCAGCAGTTGCAGCTTCCAGGAATTGTTTTAGCAATGCGGCTGCTACAGGAAGGCACTGGTGGAGCTTCATGAACATCCTAGCACTCTTGGGACATGTGGGCCCCAGTGTAAGTTTTCCCAGACCTACCATAGTGTCTAGCACGAGGAATGTGCTCTGTGGGTTCAAGAAAGGATGGGAGGGAGGGAAGGAGGGAGGAGGGAGGAAGGGAGGGAGACAAGAAAGAGGACAGAGGAGAGAAGGAAGGTGGTGAGAGGAGGGAGGAAGAGCAGAGACATGCCTGCCGGGAGAAAAGAGAAAGGTCGGGCTTCCCACAGAAGAGCTTAGGAAACCCAAATGAACAAAGACAGTTTGAAGCTTCTAGTATATCTGAGGGTCCTTGTTCCCATCCTTTAGGCCACACAAAAGTGAGTGAGTTTCTTCATGACATTCTAGTGATGTAAGGTTCCCTTTGAAGACCACAGGAACCGTGAACCAAATTCAGACCTGACAACCTGCTCATTAATGGGTGTCCTGCCTTTGAATTTGATTCTCCAGCCGGGACAGAACCTTGGAGAGGTGTGGAGGACCACAGGAGACTGCTGAGGGGTTTGAACGCTGGTGCTGAAAAAACCTACAAACCAAGCCTGGCATGGGATTCCTGCTTCCGCATAGTGGTCCTGTTGCTTGTCATAGTTCCGAGCTTCCTTGAAGGACATTATGTTCCGGGCTTGAGGCTGCTTTCAGAACGGACCAGTCTATATTGCCTAAGGCATTATGATGCCTCTGTAGCCAGCCAAACTGTGTTCAAATTCTGCTATAGACAGACGGACGGACAGACAGGCAGGCGGGCAGGCAGGCAGGCAGGCAGGCAGGCAGGCAGGGAGGGAAGCAGGCAGGCAGGCAGGCAAGCAGGCAGGCAGGGAGGCAGGCAGGCAGGGAGGCAGGGAGGCAGGCAGGCAGGCAGGCAGGCAGGCAGACAGGCAGGGAGGCAGGCAGGCAGGCAGGCAGGCAGACAGGCAGGCAGATGCAGGATCTCATGTAACCTAGCATGGTTCAAACTTGCTGTACAGCCTAGCATGGCTTTGAACTTTCCCCCTCCTGCCTCCACTCTCCAAATGCTGGGGTTGCAGGCATGTGTCACCAAGTCGTTTTATACCAGGCTGGGGGTTGCATGCTAGGCAATCTACCCACTGAGCTGCAGCCGCAGGGCCTGCACCCTCATTTATTAGACTCTGTTCTGTAGCTGTTAAGATCTTAGGGGCTATTCAATCCCACGTATGTCCTACTTCCATTGTAAAGCCAGGTACAAGTGAGGCAGCCCTGAGAGAGATTGCTTTGGGGTTGGACCTGTTTCATAGACTAGAGTAGAGATGGGATGCTTAGGTCTCTCAATTACGAGTGCTTCTTACATTTTTAACTTCCTAAATATTCTATGTATAACATTTTGCATTTATGCACTTCTTAAATTTTATGCTCTTTTGCAACGTTAGCATAAAAGCTATAGGATGTGATGACTCAGTGGCTTATATGAAAATGTACTGAGCTGAACTCAAGCCACACCTGGGGCCGTGGGGCTGCAGCTGAAGACGGTTAGCTGGCTGCCAGCCTCCCATCTCAAGGCTCAGACTTTCCACGGAAGAACGGCTCAAGCAGCTTGCTGAACTCATACCTTCCTGGGCCCCATTCCTGTGTAGGACTCACACAGCATAGTCTGGCACCTGCTTTTAGAAGCAGAGCACCATGTTGTATGTGCCCTATAGTCCAGGCTTAGAGACATGCCTTATGTCCAGCCTCCTCTGACCATGCTACCCTCAGCTTTCTGAGAACAAGAAGATGAGACATCAGGGCCTGACTCTGGGGCCTGAGTCCCCGCACTGTGGCCCTATGGTCTTGTGGGTCTGGATGGCTCTCGTTGGTGGGTCTGAGAGTGTGCTGTGTGGACAAGTTTGGAAGGCTGTTGTTTTCGCTCTGGACTGACAGCAGGGAGGGGTGCTACCCTCAGGGCTTTCTCCTCTCTACTTGCATCGCCAGAACAGTGTTCCTGAGCATCGTGTGTAGGTTCGAGGCTCAATGGCACACCAGCCAAGGGAAGAAGTGGGGAGAAGTAAAGTCACATGCATGTGGTCAAGGCTGGTATGTGAGCATTCCTAGCCCCGGGGTCATGACAACAGCCGGCAGAAGTGCTTCCTTGTCTTCCCCTGAATACTCCATGGCACTTGCGTGCCACATCCCTCCTGACCTTCGGCTGTTCTACATGACATAGCATGGAAGGGCACCATGCCGTAGGAGGTATGACACACTGACTTTCTCTGATATCAGTCATGTAATAACCATCACTTGTAGCCAAAGATGCACGTAGGTTCCAAGCAGATGTAGACACGGATAACAACCAATCCATGCAACGGAAGCCCTGTTTCCTTGACTTCATAATCAGAGGGCGTGGCCATCCCCTTAGAAGCCACTCCCAGGCATACCATATGGCTTGGGACCGGAATGGAGCCCAAACAGTGACAAGTTTATTTCCAATGTGTGCAGGCAGCTGAGCCCTTGGGCGACATGATACAACTGGGACGTCCAGAATGAACTGTGCTGTGGAACACACTGTTTATTAAGGGACAAGTAATAAAAAGTGCCAATTGAAGTTGACATGCATATTATCCTGTGTATGGCACAAGTTGTTTATGACTTCAAACAGAGGTCAGCAAACTTCCTCTGCAATGGCCAGATAGTAAATATTTTATTCTCTGTGGCCATCTGGCCTCTGTCACAACCACTCAACTCAGACACCATGATATAAAAGAAAGCTGGCATGGATAATTCATAAATGAATAAGGGTTGTTCTAATAAAACTTTATTTATAAAAACAGACAGCTGTCTGGGTTTAACCAACAGATATCCTTTGCCAAACCATGACTATTTTTATAGGAATATTTTATTACTGATACTGTTTGGAATGACTGAAATTTATTGGATGTTTTGTTTATAAATTCTCTACAGAAAAGGCACCCCTATTCTGAAAATGGATTTCTCCCCACTGCCAGCCGCTGGTTACCCATTATGTACAGCTGACCCTTTCTTTTTATAATTTTTATTAAATATTTTTACATATAAATGTATATCATTACACATATATTCAATAAATTACTTACAGCAAGAAGAATCATGAAACAATCAGGAATTATATAAATGTTACGTTCATAGTGTTTTGGCTATTTGTATTTGGCAGCCTTGAAGAAAACATTTTTCCTATTTTGGTGAGTCTAAAATTCTGAATGTAAATCAATATCTATCATATCTCATCATTATCAAATTAAAACATCTATCTAGACCTAAAAAATACCTTAACCCCTAAACAACTAGGTTTAATTTTAAGACTAAACTATTTGGTCTTCATCCCTGTCAGAGATTTGAGAAGCAATAAGATTAATTACCTGAGTATACAGTGAGTGCAGGTTAGCAGCTTCCAAAATGAGATGACAGACATGGTTTGCTACCTGAACACTCACCCAATATTCTCTATAACATTGGAGCATCATCTTCAGCCTTCTGGCCCAATATATCTGACAGACATATTTGTGAGGCAGGAACTATATGGCAGCCACAATGCTCAGTTCATCCTGGTGGCCAAGGGACCTAGATAAAGTTAAATTTCAAGCAAGGCTCATACTAACTAGCTATATAGTTCATTCCATACAGACCCCACAGACTAATAAAAATAAATCATTTTATATGGAGTAAGTAAACTGGGCTATAATTATTTCCTACACCCCAACAACCACCTCTTTATATGACCCAAGACAATATACCATAAACAACAATATAAATAAGTCACTCATTTATATAGTAGGTTAGTTTTATTTCAACAAATAGATTTAAACTGCTCTGTCTGTCCTTTCCCCCCGCCCCCCATCCATCTTATCTTTTGCTAGACTGGCCAACACTTCCCACCTTGCTTGGGTCTGGTTTCTCCTGTATACTTAGTGACTACAGCATTCCCGTCAGGCTGGGCTCTGCCCGGGCAGGGCTCCCATGGCGTCAGCACTGTGCTCTTCCCTGTCCGTGACCTCTGCCAACTGTCCAGATGCCTCTGTCCCAGTCATATTAGAAGAACAGGTGCTGTGGCGTCACCCTCTCCTCACCCTCCACCTCCTCCACACTGGCAGGTGCTCCTGACACAGAAGTTGCTGGCTGTTGCCATCAGCTTGCTTTGTACGGTGTCCTGGATGGCACCTGCCCCTATCCAGTCTCTCGTCCTGATGTCTGTGAATGTCTTGGCTTTAGTAGCTGCCCCTCAGAAACCGGATCCTTCTGCACTGTGCATGCGTACATCTTTGCTTTGCCTTTTGAGACCCATGAGTGTTACTCAAGTTGTTGGGGTCAGGACCTGGGCCCTGGCCATCCTCACAAGCCAAACTCAGACAACTCAGCGTGATCAAAATTTGGAAAGCAGAAAAGGAAGGGTTGTTCCGTGTGGCCAGATTGGGAAGGGGAACAAAGAGACCCAGTGGGTCTCAACAAGAGGCTTGAACAGAGGCCAAGGCGGTCCTTTGTAGGATCAATGCCGAGTCCATGGGGTGACACGGACGTGTGAGACATGCCTCACCAAGCACCTGCCCTTCACAGGAGCTCTACACATGATCTTCTCATGTTACTTTTCACGTGACAGTGTCTGTCTGAGGTAAGGAGACACACATGCATGGGATGATGGGATTTGCTGAGCCAGTGGAGTCTCTGTATTGGGGGTTTTGACATTAGATCTTTGTTATTTGCCAATGCATCTGCCAGGCATGGTGGCCTGGGAGATAGGTCTCCTGACCACACTTTATGTGTTACTGCACTCCACTGACAGGTGGCTCTTTCCTTCTCTTCTGGAGTGGCTCCCTGGTAGTGGAGCACACACACTGCATAAACTCACAAGTTCAGAAGGTCTGGAATGGCTGACCTGCCTCTCAGCCCCATTCTGAGGGACAGAAGAGTTCTTGTCTTTTTATCCACACAGATCTCAGGGATGGGCAGTGTAGTTCAGGCCTTGGGGCAACACCATGTCTTTTCCATGGTTTCTGGTTGAGTGGAAAAAAAAAAAAACGAGCTATGAAAGGGAGCTACAAGCAGGAGATGGCAGCAAGATGGAGACTACACTTGGGGTTCTCTCACACATCAGAAGGACCCCTGCCGAGTTGTCAGTCAGCTTTCCGTTACCGTGATAAAATACCTGAGACATTTCTCTCAAAGAAGAAAAGTATTTTAGCTCATGGTTTCTGAAGGTTTGGCCCATGGTCACTCGACCTTGCTTTAAGCCAGTGGTGAGGAAGAACAGCATGGCAGGAAGTTTGTGGAAGAACAAAGCAGCTTATGTCATTCTGGTCAGGAAGCAAAGACATTTATAACAGAAAGGGCTGAGGTCCTAGCATCCTCTCCAAGGGCATGCCCCCAATAACCTAACTTCCTCCCTCCAGGAGCTACCTCCCATATGGTGCTACAGGCTGGGGCACAAGCTTCCAGCTGTAATACAGACACCTCTGTGGACCACCTTCCTGAAGGTGCCACTCTGTGTTAAGTCTCAGTCCATGGAGAAAAAAAGGCCAGATGTGGTCAGGTAAAGAGAAAAGCATCCCAAGCCAGGAGTTTCTGGAATTAAAGACGATTTCTCCAGTGCCCAGCTATGGAACATGCTTCATGGAAAGTTTTTACCAGAAATTTGAGTTCCCACATGCCTGGTTCCTCAAGCTTTCTGAGTTTTCCAGCGTTCCTGGAAGTCAGCAGGGAGAAGGTGAGGAAAGTAGGTACTGAGTCCTGACTCTAGGCTCTAGGCTGGAGCGCTCAGCTCCTGGATATGTGCCAGCCTTTCTTGACCCCCGTCTGTCACTCCCCTGCAGCTCAGTGTGGCTGTAACACAATCCCTGAGGCCACTTGCAGAAGGGCCAAGGCCTTGTTCCCAAATGAAATGGTGCAAGAGGCCCCTGGGCTGGGCACCTCTCACCCAGTTCACACAGGAAACCATGACTTCTGGCTGCAAACACTGCTGCCCACACTCCCTAGAGCTGGGCAATGACAGTAGGGCAACGGATAGTTTTACCTCCTAATGGGAAGCTCTGAGAAGCAGGTAGAGCCAGGACCTTTTCCCTGACTGTCACCACCGTAGCTCAGGCCCAGAAAAAAAACCAACAGAGAAGAAGCAGACAACCCACTCAACACAGAACGGCCCCACGTGGCTATGAGAAGATCTAGTTCTTTCTTTCCATCTTCCAGCCTCGAATGGGCCCCAAGAGCCCAAGCAGGCATTGTGGGGCCAAATAGCACTAACAGGTAAGATTTCGCATGCTGCTTGCCATTCCTGCCCTCTGAGTGTCCCTGCACACATCCAAGCATGGCCCGCCCCATGCAGAGGGCATCCAGGAGAGGCCAAGGGAATGGACCTCCTGTCTGAAGGCCTGACTGGGGTCTCCGGTCCACCCTCTTGAGCCATACAGCCTTCATCACAGGATTCTTTTCTCTGCTCAGCTCTTCCCTTTTTCAACCGGGGTGGGATCTGACCACCTCCCCCTGCTATACAGCCCCAAGACCACCCACAGAAGATGTGCCTAGCAGATAGCACTTTCCTCACCTGTGCTGTCTAACATCTGCTTCAGTCTTTACTGACATTTTGAGGTATTTAAAAACGCTAATAATAATAATAATAATAATAATAATAATAACAATAATGGCAAAACAAACCAAACAACACTGATTAGTGTTTCCTGCTTGTATTCTTCCTCCCTACAGTGGCAACTGACCATTAAGGAAAGGCCCTGGCCCCACCTGCTTCTCAGAGTTTCCCATTAGGAGGCAAAAATATCCCTTACCCTACTCTGCCTTTGCCCAGCTCCAGAGAACACAGGCGTCAGTTTTTGCAGCCCCATGAGCTTATGACCATTCATTATGTGGAGTTGACTTGACTACTACATGTGCACACATGATCTGTTAAAGGCGTATATGCATACGGGTATTTACACACATAGACACCCTAAAATATAGAGATCCAGGATGTGAGCCACCTTGTATCTTGTTTTCTGGTGGATTTTGTTGTCAGTCTGTCGGTTGATGTGCCGGTAGGTTTGTTGGTGTGTTCTGCGGTCCCTGGGATGGATGCTGGTAAGACCTCTGCCTCTGAGGCACACACAGCCCTCAGCCCTTCCATTCTGCTATTTTGCATGAGGAAGCGATGCTTCTTCATACTCCATAGAGTTTTACCTCTTCTACTCAATTAAATAGCATTCCACTGCAAAACTGGATTGCTACACTGCCATAAGCAATGCTAGCATATGCACTGCTGGTGCAGCTCTCTGAGCTCGTAACTCCCTAAGCGAGACATTGCTCAGTCCACAGAGAAACAAATGTAAAACTGCATTTTACCTTCTAAGATGCTTCTTAAAATTTTTTTATTAAATATTTTTACGAATACATTTATATTATTACACATATATACAACTAACTACCTATAGAAAGAACCATGAAACAATCAGGAATTATATAAACATGTTACATTCATAGTGTTTTGGCTATTTGTATTTTGGCAGCCGTAAAGAAAACATCTTTCCTATCTTGGTGAGTCTAAAATTGATTTTGTTTTTTGTTTTGTTTTTTTTTGGGGGGGGGGTTGTTGTTTGTTTTTGTCTGTTTGTTTGTTTTTCGAACAGGGTTTCTCTGTGTAGCCTTGGCTTTGGACTCCCTTTGTAGACTAGGCTGGCCTCGAACTCACAGCAATCTGCCCGCCTCTGCCTCCAAGGCATGCGCCACCATGCCCGGCAAGTCTAAAAGTCTGAATGTCAACCAATATCTATCATTTCACATCATTATCATCTATCTAGACCTAAAAATATATCAATCCCCTAAACAATTAAGCTTAATTGCAAAAATAAACTATCTGGTCTTCAACCCCATCAGAGACTTGAGAAGGAATAAAAGTGATTACCTGTTGGCTAAGATGCTTCTTTTTTATAGACTGTAGAGTGAACTGTGAGAGAGAGATTCCCCAACACAGGAATGGGGTGAGTGGAGTGTTGTTAGCGATGAGTTGACAGCTGCCACACTGAGAGACAACTTTAGAGGGGCAATGGCTTACAGATTCTAGATAAAGAGTTGTCTCCACTTCTGTGGCCCCCAAGACCACCAAGTCAGACACTGCCCGATTAGAGTGACCCACTCACCCCTAACAGGGGTTCTCTCCAGTTAGCTGTGAGGAAAGCATATGACTTCCAGGGCTTGAAACGTGCATGTTCCTTCCATGAGCTGTCACACCTGAGTCAGGATGCCAGCATTTCCCAACTGCACTCACCAGTTCACTCTTGGAAACTTTAGCTTCCAGTGCTGTCTCCCATTGGCTGGGAGAAAGGACAGAAGGATTCCAGGCTCCTGGGTGCCAGTGTCGTGCTAACTTTAAGAAATATATATCTCCCCATAGCACTTCAGTTGCGCTTGGGGGGCTCATAAGCCCAGCCCCCTGCATCCTAAACTGTGGACTGTCTTAATTTTGTGCACCAATCACAGCTGTCGGTTGCCTCTAGGGAAGGGAGAGTCATGTCTCTCTAAGGTGGCCCATGCTAGGTCCAGCACACTCCCTAGCAGAGCTTCTCAGCCTTCCGAATGCTGCCACCCTTTAACACAGCTCCTCATGTTGTGGAGCCTGCCAACCATACAATTAGTTCATTGCTATTTCATAACTGTAGTTTTGCTAATGTTATTAATCGTATTGTGAATATCTGATATACAGGGTCTTAGATGACCCGGGTGAAATGGTCATTTGAACCTCAAAGGGGTCACAACTCACAGGTTGGAAACCACTGCTCCAGACAATAACCCCTCACCTATGAGTACATAAGCAGCACAGATTACACTTGTAGTGTCTTTTTAAAAAGAGGATGCTAAGTTGGTAGTGGGAAAATGAAGGGGAGAATCTTGAAGGAATTGAGGGAGGAGTGGAGGGCGAATCTGATCAAAATACATGGTATGAAATGCCCAAAGAATAATAAAAATACTGTGTTACCCCCAACATGGTGTGTGTGCATGAGTGCGTGTGTGGTCACATGTGTTTATGTTTGTGTGTGTGGGATCACGCATGTGTGCACGCTCACACATGTGTGTGCCTGTGTGTGCCAATGCACATGTATGTGTGTGTGTAAGGCATGCACGGCATGTCTATCTATAGAGGTCATAGGAACACCTCAGGTGCTCTTTCTCCCATGCACCTTGTTTAAGATGGTCCTTCATTCTTGTGCACACTGGCATTATTCATGTCCCTCTCCTGTCCTCACCTGCATCTTGCTGTAGGAGTGTGTGATCATAGATGCTACCATGTCCATCTTTACTTAGGGCCCTGGGATCTGAACTCATGGACTTCTTTCTTCCGGGTCTCCTTAGAGTTCAGACATCTTCAGCATTCTTTCTTTATCCTACCATCCAAAAGCTCTCATGTTCACCAGTGGAAGCAAGGACCAGCTTTACTGAGAAGAGAAGAGGGCACAGGGACCTGGCAAGGCACTAATTACCCATATCCATTAACCATACAACGACCATGTCTATTAGTAGGTGATAGGGCAGAGAAATGGGCACAAGCCACCCGAACTGTGGCCCTGATTCCTCCGCCCTGATTCCTCCACCTACTCCCTAGCTGTATGACTTAGGACAAGTTCTCTGAGTCGTCGCTGCTGTGTAGGGCAAGTGTGTGAAGTCTCTGTATAACCCGTGCAGCAGCAATGAAGAGAAATGCAGCTGAGACTCAAAAGTGTGCTGTCCACCGGGAAATGCTCACACTTACGAATGATGATTAATATCTGGTTTTCACGTCTAGCCTTCATTTTATGGTGTCAGAGCCTCTCGGTGTGCACAGTGCACATAAGCCAGTAGTAAAGGCTTTCTAGGAAGAGTACATAAGGGGTAGCCTGGCAGCACTTCCCAGTTCTCATGCGCTTGATCTCGGTGATGTCCAGGATGTTAGAAAGAACTGTGGATTCTGGGGCCAGACTTCCAGAGAAGTCTTTCTATGTGGTTCCAGTTCTCCCATCCACCAACGCCCTGTCTTACCCTCACGCCCATGCATTGACGATTTTCTTCACTCAGTCTCCTCTAGCCTTCAAGATCAAGATGTGCCCTCTGGGGGTCTGGACCCCTTTAGACTCTGTAATTCCTTCCTTGACCACCCACCTAAATCGCTAAGAGAAACTGGCTGACACTAAGGATGGAGAAGAGGGTCCTCATTGCAAGTGGATTTGTGAATCAAGGAGATCTGTATATGAGTGTCTGAATTTCTGTGGCTATAACTGGGGGGCACTGTGCCCCAAGTTTCACCCTTGCAGGAGGTCACTGACAGGATTCCTCAGGCTCTGTTCATACAGAGAACAACATACTCAGATCCTCTCGCCCCCAGAATCTTCTAGCTGCTTATCCAGCCTTTCACCAACTATTTGAATCCCAAGGAACTTAGAGAAAAAGCCAGTAACCAAGGTAGACTTGTGCAGGCAGCTCAGCCGACCTCCCTGTCTGCCCAGGACACCAAATGCACCTCTCCAAACCACAGATCTCTGCCTTCCCTATGTCCCCACCACAAGGCTCTGCAGGGGACGGAGTACGAAAGGTCTCTAACAAGCTCCAGGAATGAAGATGACCTATCCCGTTTTGATAAAGGCAGATCACAGACTTGCTACCACCAAGATCATTAGTTCCTCCTGTTCTCTGGACCTTTTCTACCCTCTCCTATGGTTCACAAATGGTTAGTTCTGAGATGCAGACTCAGCTCCAAGTTCTCATCAGACACATGAGGGAAGGCAGACAGTTTGGGAGAACAGTGGGGTATTTCAGCTGGCCTCTCAGAAGCCACGCAGGATGCTCCTCACTTGCTCATGTTCTGTCCCAAGGTTCCGCAGGCGCTAATATGACTTCCCATCATGCCACCTGCCCTTCTCTGCCAGTGGTTGTTCCCCATCTTCCTGTTTGTACACTCATGCTTTAATGACCTGGCACCACATCTGATACTCTAGAAATTTCATGGACATGAATGTATGATGCTTTTTTTTTTTTCATATAAGTGAGGCCTTGTGTGTGCATGGGTCTATATATTTTCTTTTCTTTTTTTGAGATTTTAAATTAATTGTTCTTTGAGAATATCATACATATACATGCTTTATAGCATTCTGATTGCTCTCAACTCTCCCCACCTCTCATCTCCTGTGCGTCCCTGTGACTCCCACACCCCACTTCATCTTCCAGTCTTGCCCCCGCATTCTTGCCTGTTTATTTTCTGTCCTTCTGAATTTGACCAGGTCAGTCTCTTTAGCCATGGCATTGGGACTATCTATTGGAACTTGATGGTTTGACCAATCAGTACACAACTGAAGACAATGGCTCCCCACCTCCCAGAGTACCTCAGTAGGCACCAGTAGATCATCAGTAGTACCATGAGCTCCCCCCTGACCCATGACTGATTGTGTGGCGGGCCTATCTTGTACCAACCTAGTGCAATTAGTGACAACTTCTGTGAGTACTCTAATTCATTGGCTGTGGAATGTGTAGAAGAGGGGATTCCAATGTCTTTGTCTTTGTCTTCCACTCTTTGCTCTTTCTGTCCCTTCTCCTCCTCCTCCCCCTCCTCCTCCTCCTCCTCCTCCTCCTCCTCCTCCTCCTCCTCTTCTTCTTCTTCTTCTTCTTCTTCTTCTTCTTCTTCTTCTTCTTCTTCTTCTTCTTCTTCTTCTTCTTCTTCTTCTTCTTCTTCTTCTTCTTCCATTTGGGGACAATACCTTGCCCATCACTTATTCTCAGCATCTTAGCAGACCTGAGTTTTGCATTCATTTATGCTTGCTGAAAACAGGAGTTTCTGAATAGGGTTGAGAGTAGTCCTTGACTGAGGAAATAAACAACGATAATTTAGAAGGCAGTTTGAAATTATGTCCATGTGATGGCATGTTAGTTGTCCATGTGACACAATCTGTAAACACCTGAGGAGAGAGTCTCATTGAGGGTTTTAGAGGTCAGACTGGCCTGTAGACATGTTTGTATTGCCCACTGTGGGCACCACCACTCTCTAGGTTTGGGTTTTGGCAATTATGAGCATAGCAGTAGGGCTTGTATGCATTTGTTATTCTCTGCTTAACTGGATGTCATGTCACTAGCTGTTTTACATTACTTTTACCTTGATTTCCCTGCTGTGATGGACTGTAATCTGGATCTGCAAACTAAAAACCACATTGCTTTTCATCAGGGTACCTTGTCACAGCAGCAGAAGTAAAGCTCGGGCAACAAGGACAGTTTTCCTCTCAGGGCCTATGACCTCCCAGGATGTGAGGTTGGCCACGTTTCCAGCATGCTTCCTTCTGTAGAGAGGGTCTCATATCCAGCCAGGGAGTAGCTGTTTACTTTCATGTGGTCTTGCTGTGTGTACATGTCTTTGTATGCACACACATGCTCATCAGCACATGCCCTCCTTACAGTGAGCAGTGGGACAGAAGCAATGCTGCGTGGGACACACTCACTCATTTCTATTGTATCTATAGAGCCATCCCAGACCAGATATCACTGTCTGTACAGCTGTCCACAGTGTGAGGAACCACACTAGCAAGTCCTTGGGCCAAGTGCAGAAGCGCAGCGCTTAGACAGTGGGATGACAAGGGATTCTCTCTTGGCTTTGATCAACCCTCCTGGCTTTATGCTCAAACCAATGGAAAGACTCCCTCCTCACTTTCTTAGCCCATCTCCCTCATCCAGTGCCACAGAGAAGTCAGGGGAGGGAACCAATGCCAGTTCCCACCGTTTAAATGCCAGAAAGGCTGAAAACAAACTGGAATTGGTCTTGCCAGGACCCCCCTCAACAAGGAAATAAAACATATCAAACCATACATATATATAAAATGAAAAAATATGGAAGATTCCAACATCAGATGGTCATGTGTCTATGATCTGTTATTGATTTTAGGACATCAGATGGAGTAAAAAATAATTTTCAACCTTTCCCTATTTGCATTCTGTTATAATTTTGAGATGGATTTTAAGAAATGTTTGAATATTCTGCATTATGAGAAAACCTCAAACATACCAAAGTATGTGCGCGTAAATGATCTGTGTACAAGGTACAAGAATGGAAGCTGATGTGACAGTTTGAATGAGAATGTCACCATAGGCTCAGGTCTTTGAAACACTTGGTCATCCAATAGTGACGTTGTTGAGGGTTTGGGGGTGTGTATGATAGGGTGCTTAGGGAGTGTGAGCTAGTGGGGGAAGTACATCACTCGGGGATGGGCTTTGAGAGTTTAAAGAACTGGGCCATTTCCAGTTCTTTCTGCTGCCATTCATGTGTGTGGCCCAAGATGCATGTTCTCAGCTTGGCCTGCTGCCACACTTCCCCACTGTGACAGCAATGGACTCTTATCCCTGTAGAACCGTAAGCCCAAATTAAACTTCGGTTATGTTTCCTCCGCCATAGTGTTTTATATGAGCAACAGAAACAGAACTATTGCAAATACTGAGCTCCATGCATAACCACTGAAGCCTCACTTGCTTTCTCTGGGAGCCTGCAAACACTACCTATAATTTGTGTGTGTGTGTGTGTGTGTGTGTGTGTGTGTGTGTGTGTGTGTGTGTGTGTGTGTGTGTAATCTCCCCTTGCTACATGCCTCAGATGAGATATATTTTCAACATTTGAACCTTTTGTAGATGCTTTCCTGATGGGTGAATGAGCCTGGTGCAGCTTTTGCCTCCTATGGTTTGTGGCACCCACGTGCTTTCTCCAGTCATCTGCCTTCCATCAGTGTCTCACCTTTTTTCTGGGGCCATTTTCCAGCCTTGTGCTCAGGAAGAGGGCCATTAGTGCAGGCTAGCGGGAAAGGCATCTCTCCTTGTTGTTCACTTCGCTGAAAGGCATTTCCGCTGGGCACCCCATGCTAGCTAAAGGTTGTTTACATTTGTTTACACCCAGCATTCTGCAATAGGGTTTTCCTGTCCTTGAACTCCCACAGCTACCCTGTGGGGAGATCAGATGCCCCCCTGACTGTGGCTCTTTGTCGGCCATTTGTCTTTTCTCTCTGCCTCTTACATTCTTGGCCATTTCAGCCTGAGATTCTGCTTGAGATTCGCTCTGGGAATTGGTCTCATCAGTTCAAGAGACTTTTCTACATCTGTTTGCAGTGCCCTGTCTTTTCACCACAATCCAGCTCAATGCGCATGCTGTAGTTTCCACTCAGGTCCCCCACCCCCGCTTCCACTACTCCCTTTGACTTGTCTACACCCAGACTGTTCTTACCAGATTCACCTGCATTTCATCATTTCTCTCCTCAGTAGCATCTACTCTGCCTTTCATATCTCTACTGAGTTTTCAAATGCCTCTACCACAGATTTATTCTCAGCAGATATGCTTGCTTCTTGTCTGTTCTGGTTTATCCATTTATATAGCTCCTTTTTCTTCTCTCATGTCTTCAGGTTGATTTTTATTTTATTTATTAATTTTTTTTGAAAGCTATTAAGTACGTCTGTGCTATGCTTTTGTCCAGTGTCTTCTGGTTGCTTCTGCTGGGTGTGGTTTCCAGACTCTTCTTCACAATCCCTGTTTGCTTATCTGTTCTGTGATTTGTTTCCCCTTCTCTTTACACTCATACATTTGGGAACTTTCTTTGGAGCCTGAGGCTCTTTCTTTGAAGCGTGTGCCTCTCTTGAAAGCCTTCTCTTTGAAGGTGCTTTAGCCTTGAGAAGGTCTGCATTTTACTCCTGCCAAATGCCTGGGGCCACTGCCAATCTGGCCCCAGAATGTCAAATTCTTAGCTTGATGCTCTGCAGCCCACATTCATGCTAAGAACTGGAGCTCAACGCCGTGTGAAGGACAATAATAAATTCTCTGAGCTCTCAAAGAATGCTTCTTTCTCTCTTCCTGGAATCAGAATTGAGACAGGATCAGTCCCCCTGAACACACACACTTTCGAGGTCACTCATTCACTGATGTTGCCTTTGAAGATGCCTGTGTGATGTGAGGCCTTCCCCCATCAGCTGACCATCATCCCTGAAGCAGCCAGACAGCCTTCAGATCCTCAGAGCTCTGGCAGCTACCTATCTGGACTGAGCTCCCGCCTAGTTTGTGTTTATTTATTTTCTTTGTGACCTGGGCCTTTCCCTAAGCCACGACCCTAAAAGAACTCAATACTTTGTTGAGTTTTGTTTTTTGTTTTTTTGTTTTTTGTTTTTTTGTTTTTTTTGCCTGTTTTGGGAAGGAGAAAGCTTGAGAATATCCCAGGAGTCATGATGCTAAGCCTCTACAAGTGATACCATCGGACCATCCACAGAAGCTACAGGCTCTATGTGCACTGAGTGGGCAGAAACAGAAGGGAAGGAGAAAAGGACCAACACTTACCAGCTGCCTGCGGTGGCTTAGCCACCAGATCATTCACATCCAATACTTTGAAATGTGTGCATTTTTTTTGTCAGAAATTGAGCCCCCAGAGTAAAGAACTGATCCCCCAACATAGAGAAGAACTGATCCCCTGAAATGAAGAAGAACTGATCCCTGAACATGAAGAACTGATCCCCCAACATGGACAAGAACTGGTCGGCCAAAATGCTGATGCACTGCGACCCACATCCACTTTCCCTGAGCTATGGATCAGTTCTTTATTGATGACCCTTTACTTCCTATGGGAACACTGTTCTCTAAAACTCAGAAAGTTTTTCAGTGTCTCCTTAACAGCAGAAGATAGAAAGTTCTGTCCCCTCACTCTATGTCACACAACCTATGGATGTTCCAAAGATTTGAAAGGTTTATTACTAGTATCTATCTATCTATCTATCTATCTATCTATCTATCTATCTATCTATCTATCTATCTATCTAGTCTTTCATCTATTTTACCTAATTTTCTCTTCTATATGCCTTTCATCTATCATCCACCCATCTATCTATCTCTCATCATCATCATCATCTTTCTCTCATCTTTCTATCCTCTAACTTTCATCTGGCTATCTTCTTACTGATCTATCTACTTACTCATTATTTATCATATATATATATATATATATATATATATATATATATATATATATATATATTTTTTTTTTTTTTTTTTTTACTCACCTGCCTGTCTGTAATCTATCTCTAGCTTTTGCTTGTATGTAAGCCTATTTTATCTTTTGCCTTTGAAAATTGTAAATAAATCTAACTAACCCGAGAGCCCAGGCTACATCATTGCATATCCTTGTAACAGCCTCGTGTCCCAGCACAATGCAGAAAATGATAAACGCTCACCATGACTCTATATACACTCTAAATTTCCACTGAATGAATAATTGCCATTATTCACCATTTTAAAAAAATCTAAATATGTACACAGTTGTCAATGCCCTGGCTAGATCACATTGTGCTGCCGCCTGTGGAGGCACCTGTTTTGAAGATTAGGGTTTGGGCATTCCAATCCACTCATGCCATTGCAGCCACAGCTCTTTCCCGCCAAGTCAGCATGCACTGGCTGTTTATTTTAGCACCTCTTTTATCCCCCTCTGGTATGTGCAAGAGTGTGAGTCACGATTTCAGCAGGCCTCTCACATTCTCTCAGGTTTAAGTTGAAGCATATCCCATCCCGTTGCATCTGTTCCCAAAGGCACTGTTTGTTGGGGTCACCCCAGTAGGCAGGCTTGTTGTTTTGTGAGTCATTACAATCTTGCAAATCAATGGGGTTTAGTGATGGCTTGTTTTCCTATAAGAGACAAACTCTGCGATGCCTTAGTAGTCCATCCTTACACACTTAGTCACAAAACGCTATTTCATTTTAGTTGGTGGAGTCGTGTGCTATCCTTCTGAAAGTTAACTTCCTTTAGTGGCTTTGAGAAAGTCCATTCTCTTCCCTGGCTAGTTTATCTTTAGAAAGAGTTTAACCTTGAAAGCAGGAACCCACCAACCAAGGCCTCCACTTTGCCCACCAACCCAAAAGAGGGATCAAAGAGTAAAGAGTGAGTCTTTGGATCTCTCCTGTTGTCAGAGTCTAGGCCTGTTTTTTTGAGGTGGGAACTGTTTCTTTGTGAGCACAGCTCCTCCCCAGTTTGTATCAAAAGGTTCCGTGGCATCGAAAGAGGCAGAGGCAGGTTCATTAAGTTGAGAGAAATCTCTGGAAACATCAGCCTGCTTCTGTGCACCTCATTTGAACCAGAGAGCATTCTAGAAGATGGGAGCACTCTGAAGTTTCCCACTGTGCCTGAGGCTGTTCTCTCTAAAGGCTTTCAGCACCAGAAGATGCTCTCCCTTCAGCACTGAGGCTCACTGAAGAATTTTGTTTAAAAATGAACGCAGTGTGATTTAACTTCCTTTGCTAAAATTTTGCTACAACTGCAGCATACAGAATCAATGGACTGACTATCTCTCAACACTAAAAGCATTCTCCAAGTGTAGTTTCAGTAAAATGAATTTTTAAAATACATGTTAGGTGTGGGATGTTATATGTGGGGGAATTTTGCCTACATGTATGTCTATACTGCATGTATGTGGTGCTAGTAGAGGCCAGAAGAGAGTGTTGGTTTTCTTGGGATTGGAATTACAGCTGGTTGCGAGCCACCATGAGGGTGCTAGGAACTGGACCTAGGTCCTCTGGAAGAGCAGCCAGTGCTCTTAACCACTGGGCCATCTCTCCAGCCTCAGCAGTAGAACACGGGAAGGGAGGTAAACTCAGGTCAGAGGAACAGTGAGCTACGTAAGTTACCTCAGAGTAGGGGAGTCAAGGGGTATTTTACAAGCGGCCAACAGTTATGCAGCCAAATAAAAAAATGTTTACTGTGGGCATGCGCTGGTGACGTGGCTTGGCTGATAAAGGCCTTCCTTGCTTCTAGCTTGAGAACCTGAGTTTGACCCTTGAGATCCACATGGAAAAAGTGAGAACTGATTCCCATGCAGGGCACCTCTCCAATACTATGGTAAGTGCACACACACACACACACACATGTACACACACACACGTACACACATGTACACACATGCATGTACTTTTGAAATTTAAAACATGCATACTGTATTTTCTATTATGAGGACAATATCTGTGACTGAGCTGTTAATAAATTCAGATTCATCATGACAGAGCCAGATGGTTTGTTTGTTTGTTTTTTTAAGAATAAAAAGAAACATGAATTGTTCCAGATTACTGTCTGTGATCTTTAGAGGGACTGCAGATGGGTGACAGAGCATAGCACAAACGCAACCTCTTCTACCTTACCCAGGAGCTTTGTCTCTTTAACTACATCATCCACCTCACAGGGGACCTCAAGTTCCAGCTCTGGGAATCCTCCTGCCTGCAGCCCAGCCCAGGTTTCAGGTGTCTTGGGGGGTCTCCACTCTCGGCTGGACTCTGGGGATGCTGCACTGAACATGGTCTGGTCTTTGCCTTTCAAGAAGAGTGATTAAAATGTGGGGTGCTTGCAAGAATGAGGACAGAGTCAGAAAGAACCACGACTAAAGGCCAGGCTTTCCCTAGAGGGGAGAGGTGCGCTTGGAGGACCAGTTTAGACCAGTAGAGTCCTATGCTGAGCTGCCCTAAGCAGTCACCTCAAAATTGCATCTGACCTTCCAAGGGGCCAAGTCTTCTGCATGCTTGTCACATCCCTTCTTTGGACCGTGATATAAGGAGCCCCCCATCCTCTACCCCGACCCCGACCCCACCTCACACTACCACCATCAAGGAAGCCAAAGAAAGGCTGCCAACTTCTCTAACCAAAATTTAATGGCCCAAGATGGCATTGACATTAAGCAACTGGTTTCTGGTAATATCTGAAAGTCAGCATGACACCGCAGAGCCTCCATGAAATGAGAAGTTGTTATCTTTATTTCCAAAGCTTACATCTGCCACATTTTCCAGAGGTGTCCATGCTGCTTGAATTCTATCCGTTCAGTTCATTTCTCCAAGAAAAAATCATAACTAGATGTGTCTGTATGCACGCCCCCTTTTCAGAGGGAGAGTTATTCATATGTATTCAATTTGGGCTAAGTAATAAGTCTGCACCTGGCAGTAAACTTGATAGATATTTCTGTTACATGGAGCTTGGAAACAAGCGTCACTTGTGGGCATTTATTTGCTTAGTTGTCAGTTTAAGATTTAGGAATATTAAGTATCTGAAATGATTCGCCTACCAGAAGCAAAGCTACCCAGCTACTGGCCAGCCAGGCTTCACTGGTAATCTGGCCTTGAAGAAGGAATGCTTTGGTTGTCCGTCATCACAGACATATACGAGGTTGAGAAACAGTTCAAGGTCAAGAAACCAAGATGTTTGCCAGGGCTGGGGCTGGAACTCTCCATGGGAACACCTGGAGACAGCTGTGCCTGCCTGCTGTTAAGGAAATAGGACCATTATAACTGGCCCATAGATGCTTTCCTTAGCCCCAGACCCCTTACACAGAGCATCTCCAGGAGCCACCCAAGCTTGTGGCCAGGATCTATTGGACAATGCTGGTTCTTAACAGCTGCTGAGTCTGCTTGCTCAAGGAAGAGGAGAGCTTCACGGTGGCCTCCGTATGCACAAATGGCTCACTCCGTGAAGCAGGGATGCTAGTTTCCAAACCCTAGGGAGGAAGATGTAGAAATGATTGTTGCTGTGAGGGATTGGCACTGGGGCCCTAACCCAGAATACCCCTGTTCTCCTGTTGGGTCAGACCAGGTGAGACTCCATGGGCCTTGAAGGTACAAGCTCAGGCTGATGAAGCGACTCTGCATGTTTTCTAAGGGCCTGGGATCCCCTGGGCTTACAAGGCTAAGGAAAGATGCACGTCTGGTAAGAACTGTTATCTAATGTTAGTCTCTGGGCAGGTGCAAGGACTGAAGTGAGCGATTGCTTCCTGGTTCGCTGTGCTGAAGCAGGGCCAGAGAAGAGAACCTCTCAGATGCTGAAGTGAACAGCTGCACATCAAAATATCACTTCAGACTTTAGGGCTCCTATAGCCCGAATGCCCTAAGTAAATCCAGGGGCCAGGCCTCTCAAATTTCTTGTTCCGTAACTACAGGAGGCAGGGCTCCCAGCCACACACTCAACACCAGTGTAGCTCTGTACCAGTTGGTACTGCTTCTCTGTACCACACACACACACACACACACACACACACACACACACACAGCACACACACAGCACAAAGAGAGTGGGAGAGAGAGAGGGGGAGAGAGAGAGAGCGAGAGAGAGGGAGGAAGAGAGAGAGAGAGAGGGAGGGAGGGAGAGAGAGAGAGAGGGAGGGAGGGAGGGAGAGAGAGGAGAGAGAGAGAGAGAGAGAGAGAGAGAGAGAGAGAGAGAGAGAGAGAGAGAGAGAGTTCTCAGATATCCTTACAGCTTGGAGGATGTTTAACTAACACCAGTTACATCATGAAGATTCTAAACACAGCAGGTTTACTTTTTCATAAAATTCTCTTAGGAAAGGAGCCTTGAATCTCTCTAAGACCTATTCCTCTGACAGGATTTCACAGTGAAATTCTTGATCACTCTACTCTTCCTTGAAACCTCACAGTAAATGCGTAACATTAAAGTAACATATCCCAGGAGTTTAAGAAGAGAACAGGCCATGGTTACAATGAAGGATGCTTCTATCTGTCCCTCAGGTGACTGCTAGAATCCTCCTTCCAATCCACAAGTCGTGGGTAACAGAAACTAAAGGCTGGGGCTGTGAATGTAATCTGGATTTTGCAAAGAATTTAATGCAGTCCTGGTTCTGTATTTCAGTGATCAGAACTTATCCAAAACCTGCTCCTGCCTAGCTGCAAAGGATGATGGGAAACTTAGTAGCATTGATCAAAATGACCACAGGTCCAGCTATATGGAGATACCTACTATTCTGAAAGAGCCATTCCTTTTCAGGACTGTGGGCTGTTTCCCACTCCCTCCTGGGTTGTTTCTCACTTCCTGTGCTATCCTACTCAAATTTTTCTTCACCTCTGTGTTAAGGTGCTAACTGTGGTGAGCCTCCTACATGGCTTTGTAATCTCATTTATCCACTCAGCAAACAACAGTGGCTCTCAGCTGTGGCATAAGAAAAGTTACCAGGGCTGAGGGATGGCAAGATGAAAAATATGCAAGCACCTAGTATCAGAGTTCTGTGGAGAAGCCTCTCCCCAGCAAGTGAGAGCTACAGAAGGTGTCCTCTAGGCAGAATAGGCTGGAGGAGCTGTGTGGTCCCAAGGTGGGGGAGGACACTTAAGCTGACACAGGAGTGATGAATAGGAGTTACAACTCAAGGGAGCCTAGGTCTCAGGGGCTGAGAGTGACACAAAGTGCTCAGGGTTCTGAGGGACTTGCTGAGTTCTGTCTCTGTACCCAGCATGCATCTGTTTCTGCCTCCTGACTATGGACACTGTGTGACTAGCCACGTCATATTCTTCATGGATGGCAGCCTCAAACTGTGAGCCAAGATAAAACCTTCCTCCTTTCAGTTGCTTTTGTCAGGTGTTTTATCTCAGTAACAACAAAGTCATTAGCATAAGCCACCCCCCTTCTGCCCCCCCGCCCCCGCTCCCCACTGGCACTTCTGTAAATTTTGCACTTTAGACTGTGTTTGTCTGCTTCTCTGGCTACCATCATGCTCCTGACAATGGGGGAGGGGTTTGGGGGAGGGGTCACACTTGAGTAACCCTCAGGTCAGCAGGGTGTTCAAAACCACACACGCTGGTAAAACTAGCTCTTATTCTGAAATGCAGAGCTCATGGGCCTCTTTGCACATGTGTGCAGTTGTCTGTCTTAGCCACCGTGCACGGAGCTTAGCCAGTACCAGACAGCCTTTGTCACCATGCCCAATCCCATTGTGACTATTTTCGACAGCAGTGGTAACTTACCAGCACGCCTTTTCCTTGGGGGACAGAAGGCCCTTGTTCCTGTCCACATCTGGACAGCTGCTAAGCTCAGCACAGTCTTGTCTGTACTCACAATATCCCCAAAATATCCAAGTTCCCCCTGAACAGAAAAGCAGACAAAGGAAAAACAGCTTGGTCAGATAAGGATAGTTGATGTGGTGGGTTTGCTCACTGTCTTTTCTTGGTTAATGTTTATGCCGGGGAATCCCCCGGCTACCCAAGGAGCAGATGGAATGAAGGGCAGTGGCTTTTTTCTCTCTGTTCTCTAGATTCTAAGATAGGCTCACAACCCTGTCAAATGTCCCAGCCCCTTTTGTTTGGATAACTAATGAGATGAAGTTGTACAATCCTAGGATACACTCTTTGCTTTTCCGCATGTGAGTGCGGTCGTCCTTGTGACATGAAGTCAGTGATGGGAATGCGAGCTTCTGAGCTGGCTCCAAGGCAACCATGCCAGGTAACTCCTTGCTGTGGTCTCTAAGTTTCTCACTGGTGTCACTAAATGCCCAGCGAAGGAACTTAAGGAAAGGAGGCGTTGCTTTGGGCCATGGTAGACCGCATCGCGGCCAGGACGGCGTAGAAGCTGAAGTGTGAGGCAGTTGGCCTTGCTATCCAGTCAGGATGCAGCAAGAGATGAACGCCAGTGCTCGGCCCATGGCTCACTTTCTCCCTTTTAGTCAGCGGAGAAGCCCAGCCCCTGGAATGGCACAGCCTACACTTAGGACAGGCCTTCCTCTCTTAGTTAGCCCCATCTAGAGAATACCTCAGAGGCACCTCAGGAGGCTCCTGTCCTTGGTGATTCTGCCCCCTGATAGTCAACAGGCACCATTGCCTTCTCACAAGTGAGTAAAAATCTAATTTTCTTCCTTGATTAGTAAGGATGCTTATTGGGGAGGGTGTGTGGTGGGAAGGTATGTAGACAGCATCGGTCTGGTTTATGCCCTAAAACTAGCATGAAATAAGAACATCGGTGGTGACTACTTTTACTTCTTTCATGTGTGGTACGAGCACGTGTGCGCGGGAGCTGGTGGTAATGAGCGTGTGTGTCTTCTCATACTAGCCTCAAATCTCACTTTCTGAGACAAGATGCCTTCCTGAACCTAGAGCTTGCCTGTTTGTCTAGACTGCCCTTGCCTCCTCAGCATCCTGCCTCACCAGACTTGGGGCTGCAGGCACATGTTGCTGCTCTTGGCTTTCCCATGAGTGCTGGGGATACAAATGTAGGTCTCAGACCTACATAGCAGTCCCTTTACCCATGCAGCCGCCTTCCTCACGCTTCGTTGGGTTTTTGTTTGTCTGTGGCCCCGATGTACAACCAAGATGCTGTTTTTTATAAAACACAAAACTATTCACTGTGGGAAGTACACACTGGCTGTCTGGGTCGGTGGTTATCTGTACTGTTTGGGATGCAGCAGTGGGCATTCCAAGAAAAAAAATGCAAACTCACCCAAATGTGAGGAGGAAGAATCTGAAGATGCGGAAGCAGAGGTGGACACCTCAAGAGCGGATGCGGCGGATACGGCCTTCCCCAACACACCACAGCTTCACTTCTGTTCTACGGTTTCTATGTCTCCCAGAACCAGGAGATGCTTACAGTCAGGAGAATTTTTTTTTCTGTGACATGAAGTAATTCTGTTCTCCGGGATGCCCCAAGATAGCTGAGTTTTAAGAGAGTTCCAGAAACAACAGTTGCAGGTCACTGTGATCTCCCTTGCTTTGCGGTTGAGGGTGCATATGTTGGAGCAACTAAACAACAGGGTTAGAGTTTTTCAAGTCTGATGCAAAACAACAGTCATGCCTATGCAAAATGAGTTATGCTATAAAAAAAATCAATGAAACAACTACAAAATATTTCTCATTGGGATCAAAATTTTACATTTTAAGTTCTTTATACATCAGCAATTTATTTCAAGATTATCTGAGACTAAAGAGAATAAACAGGAATTCCCCTAACAAAACAATTCAATAAAGCAGATTGTTTTGTTTTTATGGAATTTATCAACTTCTTTTAAATTATCTAGTTATTTAAGCTTAAGTGGTTCAACAAATTCTAATGAGCATCTAATGCGAGATGGCATGGAGTGGAGAAAATGTATTGCCGAGTTTTGTCATAGGGGAGGGGAGGGGAAAATGGGAGGGAGGGAGGAATGGGAGGATACAAGGAATGGGGTAACCATTGAGATGTAATATGAATAAATTAATAAAATTAAATTAAAAAAAAAGAGTCAGTGGAGGAAGGGCAGCTGACGTTCAGCAGTGGAAGGCTTTCTGACTAGAGATGCCAGAGAGGAAACCCCTTTCCCTGACAGGAGCAGTCTACAAGGAGAAGACTATAGGAAGATGAACTAAGTTTACCAAAGGGAAACTGTGTCTCAGATTCTGTGGTCAGAGTAAGACCCAGCTCTGGGACCTAGTCTCTTTAGAGACCTCCTGTGACATGTCTTCAGTGCCACCAGATCCACTGAGATGTAGTGCTGGGTTCTGGGAACAAACTTCAAAGGAGGTAGGCATGGCTCTCCTGTAGGCATCTCACTGAGAGAGCTGGAAAAAGGAAAACCTGCTCCTGTGCCCAGGTACCACCACCAGAGTGCTCAGAGAACAACAGAGAGCCCAGGTGTTCTACATCCCCCACTGCAGGGAGTGAGCTTCCAGGTTAGACGCTGAACCTGGCCTCTAGGACGTGCTGTTTTCCCAGAGACATTTTATTCTGTCTTCTCAATTTCATAACCACTCCAAAGCTGTCTCACTCAAAGATGGAAGGGAAGGGAATTCCATATAAGGAAGTGAACCATCACTTGGGGACGAGACTCTGGGAGGTGAACTCAGGGTGATTAATAGCTCCACCCCAGCTTCCCCCAGGAGCTCCCCTGCTTCCTGGCTAACCAGCATGTAACAAGGTTTCTTGCCCCTGTTCCCTTAGACCACGCTCCCTCAGCCACCATGCCTTCTTGCTATAATGGACCATATCCCATGAATTATGAGCCCCAATAAACCCCCCTCCCCTTAAGTTTCTTCTTGTAGATAGTTCACCATAGTGATGAGACAGAAAGTTGCATGGATGGTAAAGGAGGCCATCTTGTCCCTTTTTGCCTATGCATTGTAGGCGCCCAATCCTGAGGTTGCCCGTAATGGGTGCTTCCTAAGTGGATGTGGAAAGAAGGAAGAACAGGGGTGAGGGTGGGTAGAGCAAGGGCAGAGATGGGCAGAGAGAGCTCAGGGGGACGGAGATGGGCAGAGAGAGCTCAGGGGGACGGAGATGGGCAGAGAGAGCTCAGAGGAACAGAGATGGGCAGAGAGAGCTCAGGGGGACGGAGATGGGCAGAGAGAGCTCAGGGGGACGGAGATGGGCAGAGAGAGCTCAGGGGGACGGAGATGGGCAGAGAGAGCTCAGGGGGACGGAGATGGGCAGAGAGAGCTCAGGGGGATGGAGATGGGCAGAGAGAGCTCAGGGGGACAGAGATGGGCAGAGAGAGCTCAGGGGGATGGGATGGGCAGAGAGAGCTCAGGGGGACAGAGATGGGCAGAGAGATCTCAGAGGGACGGGATGGGCAAAGAGAGCTCAGGGGGACAGAGATGAGCAGAGAGAGCTCAGGGGGACGGAGATGGGCAAAGAGAGCTCAGGGGGACAGAGATGGGTAGAGAGAGCTCAGGGGGATGAAGATGGGCAGAGGGAGCTAAGGGGGACGGAGATGGGCAGAGAGAGCTCATGGGGATAAAGTTGGGCAGAGGGAGCTCAGGGGGATGAAGATGGGCAGAGAGAGCTCAGGGGGACAGGATGAGCAGAGAGAGCTCAGGGGGACAGAGATGGGCAGAGAGAGCTCAGGGGGATAAAGTTGGGCAGAGGGAGCTCAGGGGGATGAAGATGGGCAGAGAGAGCTCAGGGGGACAGGATGAGCAGAGAGAGCTCAGGGGGACAGAGATGGGCAGAGAGAGCTCAGGGTAGGAGGACGTGGATGAAAAGGGCCTGTCTCCCTCCTCAGCCACTGTTTAGACCTCTGTCCCCAAACCCTGTCTTTCTTCTTCCTACCTCTCTGGAATGCCGAGGCCTCTGAGCTGAGGTCAATGGCTTAGGCAAGGAGTGGATTATCTGCTCTGAACAGATTCATGCAAGTGCATCAGCAGTTCTATTTCCTTGTCACTATGACTGAGATGGCAGAGTGTCCCCCACCCATCTCTCCCTAGTTAGGGCAGCATGTGCTGCCTCTCCCCAGCATGCATGCCCTCTGTCTCTTGGGCCCCACCTTTGCTGTCCCCAAAGTAAATAGAAAAGCAGGTGTGGGTATGTATTCTAAGGAGGCAAAGGTGATGGTAGGGAGAGAAAGGAAGGGAGGTCAAGAAGGAAAGAGTGCCTCTGAGATGCAAAGATTAAATATAGGATAAACAGGAACTGGGGAGTCTCAGTTTCTATCTATTCTCTGCAAACCCTTGGTGCTGGAGTGTCCATAAGTAGAGCAGTCATGACACTCTGGATAAGAGAATACGGTGTCTCAGGTTCCTCTACAGAGTCCCAGCCCTTATCCTGGGACTTCGACCCACACACAGATCAAATGAGAACAATCAGTGTGAAGGGAAAAAGAATCCCCTTCAGGCTTTGCCTGGACATGCTAACACTATCCCTTTAATGGTCTCCAGTCGGAGATAGCATCCATGTAAGAGTATTTGCATCCTATAAAGTGCTGGTACTGTCTAGTTCTATTCCACACCACTGAGGGGGAGGCAGGAGAGTGAACAGAGGTGTATAGTGCCCAGTCCAGCACCCAGCACTAGGAGATTCATGTCCTCTCCTCTTCTCTTCTCATCTCCTTTCCTCTTGTCTCCTCCTCTCCACCACCACTCCTCCTCCTCCTCTTCCTCCTCCTCTTCCTCCTCCTCCTCCTCCTTCTTCTTCTTCTTCCACTTCTCTCTCTCTCTCCCTCCCCCCCCCCCCCCCTCTCTCTCTCTTTCCCCCCTTAGAATTTCAGCTGTCATGGCTTTGCTTCCTAAGACTTGAACCACAGTCCCAGCAGGGCTGTTGAGCTGTTGATAAATCGAACGCTCATCTCAGAAGCTCCATTCAGCAGTCCAGGCAGGATGGTGGGAGCTGCCTGTGTGGAGTCTGACAGACTCCTACTCAGCCCAGCTGCAGGCTATCTAAGGCCATATCCCAACATGGCCACTTGCCCAGTAACAGGCTCAGCAACTCGCCTCCCTGGACAGGAAGGAAGCGCTCAGAACAGCAAGGCAGGCTTCTTGCCCACATTGGGGGCTGGCTTGGGAATCTTCCTCCTGGTCCCATCTTCCACTGGCCTTTGAGGACAGTAGAAGTTACAAAATGACTGGCATGCAAATCTGGACCGTCCCTCTAGAGGCCAGTCAGCATTCATTATGTTTTAGAAGCAACCTCTGCTCTTGACTTCCTGTGATCAAACATGCTTGTTAATGGCTCTTAGTAAAAGCCAGATCTCCTGGTGTCCAGCTCTGCTGCACATGGACTGAATTAAACGCAGAGATTGTTTTCATGTCTAGAATTCAGCTAATGCCAAAACAAATGTACATTAAAATACTGCTGGACATCCCCCCATCTCTTCCCTCTATCGTCCTCACAGAAGACAGTGGAAGACGGTGAAGGAAAGTAAGGAGTCAAAACGGCAGAGACTTGAGATCCTGCCTGGGGGAAGTGTTGGGCCATCTCAGAACTTCTTAGTTGGCCCACTATTTTTTGTATTTCCACTACTCTAGTTTTCGGGGGTGTCATTTTACACTATGTTCCAATGGCTGAGTAAAGTCTTTCTGGAATAGCAAGCTTCTTGTTTCTACTAATATTTTTGAGAGCCTTCATCTAGACTCCTCATTTCTTTGAAGAAACACTTAGAATGTGTTTTCAATACATAATACCCCAGAAAGACCACAGACCCTAATATGTTGTCATTTAAAAAATATAGTATGCCCATGTTAAATTTTTTCCCAGGGTAACCCCCAAAACAAAGCAAAGCATGGAACAGGCATTCACTTAAAATGCATTTGTATTTGTCTAAAATTCAGTTGGCTGGGTGTCCTGCATTTTTTTTTTTTTTTTTTTTTTTTTGGTTTGATTTGGCAACTCAGAACAAGTCAACTCATTGACTAATATGACTCTTTGAACATACAGTTGAACCCATCCTAGACAGTGATTATTCCTTTGAACTGTTTTATTGCTTAACTGATTTTAAATATGAGGCACCAGACATGATTGTTCTAACTAGCTTACCTGATGTGATGTTGCCAATTTGTTATCAGATCACAGAAGACCATTATTACTGCAACGAGAACCTAGAGACTGTTTCTAACACGTTTTGTAATAACTTTAAGACCCATTGACTTGAATGGGGAGAAACCTAAATTCCAGCATGCAACTTTCTAGAACCTTCTAGAACTTTCTAGATCTTTCTATTCAGAAAATCCTGACTATAAAGGACAATACTAAGTTTCTATCTCTGAGATCTAGAGTCAGGAGAAGTGCCTGTCACTTGCAGAGTAGTGACTAAAGCAGACTCCCTCTAACTTGTTCCAGATTCCCAATGTTAGGGCATACAATGCACTGAGCAGTGTAAGGACTTGAAGACTACATACTCCCTTTCCAAGTTCACATGCCAATGTCAATGGAGCCTGCTTCTTACTTGCAAACATTCCCAGATCCAGCACTCCAGATCTAAAATTAAATTAATGATCATCAGCTGGAGAGGCTCTATGACGGGAAGACCTCTGACTCAGCAAGAGGCATAGCACTGGACCTCAGCTCTTCCCCTACAGAGTGGCCCAGCAGGGAGCTGCAAGCTGCCAGAGATTCATCACCAGCCGAGGTGGGACACTATCTCCAAGACACTCTCCTTTGAGGTGCATATTCTCTTAAACCTCAAAAGGAACAGGATAAAGCCTGGAGTGGCTTTTGGTTGCATCTTTTTAGCATGGTCTCATTGCCCATGGAGTGCTGCCTCCTGCTCCCATACAGCAGCTCCTGGGAAACTCCGAGAGATGCTTTATTTAGAAGGCACTCAGCCAGTGACTCATGCAATGTTCTGCTGTGTTTTTCTTCTTCAGTCTTCCTGCTTCCATAAACATTTATGTGAAGACAGGATATTTCACTGTGTTTCCAGAATAGTCTTCCACAGCTGCTTACTCTCCACCTGAAGTCATCAGCTTTCACAAAAAGAAATATTCTTTGTTTGCTTTTAAGTGTTGATAGAGACCAAAAGTGAAGGCGGAAAGGCAAAGAGGTGGCCTTTGGCAGAATGGCCTCTGCTTGGGGGGTTCTCATGATCCCCAGGACATCCTTGACAGTGGTTGTTTGACACTGGCATGAGCCCCGTGTGTAGAGGCATGGCTTTGGAACATTAGTGAGATTCCAAGACAAAGAAATCATCAATGACTTGTCTCCCACAGTATCCTTGAAAAACCTATTCCTTTTATTTGGGGGAAAGAGAGTCGGGAGCATCAGGCATTGTAGGAAGCTGACTATAACTTCCTGCTCATATTTCCCTTTAAAAATTCACACTTCACTCAGCCCACAAGTAGCTATTTACTGAAATAGAATTTTCCAGACCTAAGACCTCGGGTAAGATCTGGTTTGGTCCTGCTCCAGTCCAGGGAAGGCATACAGGATTCTAAACATTTGAGGAAAAGGCAAATTCTTGTGCAATCCAGAGTCTCTCTCGCGCGGGCGCCCACAGCATGCCTCTCTTAATTGAAGTTTCCCAGCATCCCATTTTACAACAAACAGCAGCCAGAAGTTTGTTGTTTTTGCTTTTTCTCCAATGCAGAGTCATCTATTTTTCTTTCAGTTATTTCCTTCTGTGCTCTCACTGCACTTGGCCTCCAGTGCCTAAGAAGGCTGGAGCGCGTTTCCCTGTATGCTGACAATGTCACGATTTGCATCAAGGCGATGCCTGAGGACGCATTGCTTAAGGGAGAGGAAGCATCCCATACTTCTGCACGTCCATTATGCACTGTTCTTAAGTGGGAGCATCCAAATTTAAGGAGCAATGGGATACAGAACTGGGCATGAGCCACACGCCAGCTGCATGGGCCCTCATTTCAATTCTGTTTCATCCTAGGTGTGTGGGCTTTGGGAAGAAGCCCTGCTGCTAGGGTCAGTGAGCTCTATCTCTAGTTTATCCAAATCTAAAATGAGCCAAAGGGTGGTGCCCAGTTCCCTACGTTTTTTGTGAGGATTATAGAAGATGCTGTTAGACTTAAGGGCAGCACTTGTCACACAGTGCTTAGAGTGAAAACCCTCCTGTTGTTACCGTTGAATGTTTGGGCCTGAGAGGACATACTCAAAGGATGACCACAGTGATTTTGCACACTATGATGGTGAAGAAATGAGTGTTATTAAGATGCATTCCTTTGATAAAACCTTAATGAACACTTTCTATGTGCTAAGTGCTGCACCGAGTACAAGAACAAACAAAGTGAAAGTGCTTTGGGTAGCCTAGAGTCAGTCTTGAGGGAGAGCTGAGAGTGTGGTGGATGGGACAAGCTGTCTTGATCAGAGAGCTTTTGGGTTGAGTCCAGTTCCATTAGGGGGCCAAGGACTACCTGGGCAAGTGGGTCTTCTCACTTGTGAAATGGAAATAAGCACCCACTAAGTCATTAAGAGAAGCAATGACGACGATCTCGGAGATGGCTCCATCAGTAAGTGTTTGCTACGCAAGTGTAAGGACCTGAGTTCAAACCCCAGAACACACATTAAAATGTGTTTGTGACCTCAGCACTGTGAAGGAAAGGACAGGCACTGGAAGTACTATGGGAGTCCTTTAGATAGCCTGAGCTGGCTCCTGAGCACCTGCCCTGGCCCCTGGCACTTTCAGGGAAGCCAACCAGCCTAGCCCACTTAGCAAGTCCCAGGCCAGTGAGAGACCCTGTCTCAAATAAAAGAAACCATGGGTGTCAGCCAAGGAAAGATACCCAGGGTTGTCCTCTGACTTCTGTATGTGCGCGCGCGCACACACACACACACACACACACACACACACACACACACACACACACATGTACATGTGCACATACACGAACACATCCATAGTTAGAACCGGATCCTTCAGATATGATTGTGTACATGTTTGCACATGTTTATGAAGTCAGAGAGGGAGAGGGAGGACCTGTGGTCTGAGGAGACCATCTAGTCACAAAGACGTGGGGGCTAGGAGGGCCGGTGAGAGTCCAGGACAGCAAAGGAAGTCCAAAGCGATGCTCCACAAATGGAAGGGCGCTGCTCACATCTCTATCCAGTGTTGACACCTTAACGAGTGCTGTCCTGACTCCTCCATTTACAACCACTTCCTTGCCAGACGTCTCTGGAGTCCCGCCCTGTGCTGTGCCCCTTTCTACGCCTTCTCTAAAAGCCACGTTCTAAATGAAATCATACAGAGTCAAGCTCTTAATAGAAGAAAGCAGAAAGAAATGTAAAGGCACCAGGGCAGACATGAAGACCATTGATGTTTCTGGAAACGGCTCAGCTGTGGTGGCGGCTGCCTTTGGATGTTGGGTTTGATACAAACGAGAGTCACCTGGGAAGGGGTAGCCTCAGCTCATGAACTGATTTCTTCAGCCTGGCCTGTGGGCATGTCTTGACTGAGGACTGATGTGGGAGGAAGCCAAGCCCACTGTGGGCAGCACCATTCCTAGGTGGGTAGCCCTGGGCTGTATAAGAAAGCAGCAGCTTTTCTTCCTTGGTTGCTGTTTCAAGCCCCTGCCTTGAGTTCCTGCCCTGGACCCTCAGTGGTGAACTGTAACAGACACAGTGGGGTTTACCCTCCCCTCCAGAAGCTGCCTTTGGCCATGGTGTTTGTCACAGTGACAAAGAACAAACTCTGAGTGACAGTTTTCCAAGCTGGCATCCTTAACCGAAGTGTGCAGGCGACTGCATCACTTCACTGTTCTGACTGAGCTGGGTACACCCAGTTAATATTTTGAAAAGTGGTGCTTTTGATAAAATAGTTATTCATACCAAGTCATGTCTTTAAAAGTTTATTGTTTTCCTAAGATTATTTCACATAAAATGAGAATTTTAATATTTCTTTGAGAAACACATCTTTAAAATTGTGTGAGAATCAATGAAAATTCCGGCTATACATTTCAAAAAGATTAATATCTTTACTATATAAATTAGGGAGCTCCAGACTTAATGAGAAGTTTCTGTGAACAAAAGTATGTACCCACATTAGTGTTGTTTAGATGTTTTCCTTAGTCAACTCAGTGTCTTGAAACATTATCTATGATGTATATATGGTGAGGGCTAATTTTCAGCTTAAAGCCCTTAAGTCATTTCTAGGCATTTAAGTCATCTAAGGCCCCTATCAGCCTCCCACAGTCACTTCTGCTGTCAATTTGTTTTCATATTGTAATTTGCCTTTTATAAAAGTTAATTTTAATATAACTCATATCAGATACCGGTTATGAACCTTGTGTTCTCATCTCATAAATCTAGACCCCTCGGTGGTCCAAACAGTATTTTATTCCTCTCTCTCCATTCTTTCTGCAAGTCCCAAAGCAAGCACAGAAGCCAGAGGCATGAGGCTGTCCAGCCGTTCTTTGTTGGAGCTCAGGCTGTCCAGAACTGCCTTCTGCTCCGCTTTCATTCCTTGGAGCCTGCGACTGCTGGAGTTTTCCATGGCCTCCTACTGACTCAACAGATGTCCCCAGGGGTATTTCCATCCTCTGATGGCTTGTTCACTTTCTTTGCTTATTCATTCCCAGTTGCTCAGTGGATGGAGCCAGGATATCAGTGATTAATGACTCAGGGCTATTTCAGGATTCCCCGCGAGCTGACTCACCTCTCCCTTTTCTGTGCTCACCTGTCAGAAGCAGAGGCCTGGGCAGCACATGTGCCTCTGGGTGGCCAGGACTCTGGGACACTGCTGCATGATCAGAGCTGCCTCTTCATCCTGCTTTAGGATTTTCCTCCTTCCAGCTTCCCAGCCTCAGCTGCGGGGCCGGCATCCTGATTCAGACCTGAACACCTCCTGACATAACCAGCCTCTGCACGCGGCCTAGTTCTAGGCTTAATTTCAGTTGCAGTCTCCACATCAGCAGGGAGTCTTATCTGTCCCTCTTTTCAAGACCTAGAACTTTCCAGTCCCTTACTTGGAGCTCAGTAAACATTTCTGTGGCATGCCATATCCCTGTGCAGAGTCCTCCCATTCCCTGCTGCTTGCTCTGGAGCATGAGAGAGAACAGGACCGCCTGCCTGGCTCTAAACCTCTGCTTGTTATAGTGACACCAAAGAACACCAAGTTCCCTAGACTATTTAACGTGTTAAATGAGAGTGTACGCACGTGTCTGTTGGTGTGTGTGGCATACACACACCGAGATACACACGCAGTGAGTTTTTGCCTTGTCCTCACATTCTAGTCTACTTGAGAGAAAGATGAGATATGGCTTGTCCCTGAATTAGCTCCATCAGTCAGAGGTGAGAAGTGCCGCCTAGTCCCCAGGTGCCTTGTTCTGGCCATCTTCTGTGGCTGTCGCTGTGATGCTACAAACAGTGACAGCAGTGTGTGCTCACAGATGAGCAGCCTATACGGTAAGGTGCATATATGTGCACACACACACATCACAGTATATGCGCCTGATAAAGTAAGTGAATCACCAGAGCTTTCCATAAGGCTTCATTCCTTGGGGTGGGGGAGTCTAGTCTAGCCAATGGTGTCATAAGAGACATCCACCCGGGGGGTGTTGCCAATCACTGAGGTCCCACAAAACTCTTTTATGAAGACTTGAAGAGGGTGGAGAGAGCATTCCAGGGACATTAGGAGTTCTACACTGCTCAAACATGTGAGTCAGGAGGAGTCAGAATTTCCAGGGAAGGATGGGGGTCGGGGGCCTCGTAAGGAACTTGGCCTCTGTTTCAGATGGGACGGCAGCCACCAAAGGCATCTTTCAAGCAGCATGCCATGTTTGGGTTTTGCTGGGACTAGATTATTCCAGTGCCCCTAGGGAATGACTTTCAGAGGCATGGAGCTGATGGAGAAAGTGTAGTGGGGAGGTTCTTGCCCTAATCTGGCCGTGAAATGGTTGAGCTCCCCCTGAAAGCCGGTGGGATGGTTACTCACGGAGGTGGGAGTAGAGAAGATGAGTGAAGTTACAATGTCAGTATGCACGCAGTCTGCAGAGCTTGGAGGGTGACTAGTTGTTGGTAAAGCAGATGGCAACAAAATATAGTCCCAAGTGCCGCTTCTCCAAATTATGAGTGAATTGATAGAGAGCACACAGGAAGACGTAATTGTGGAGTGCTCACAAATTCAGCATGAGGAACATCAAGGATGAGATGCCTGTGACTTGTGTGGAACAAAACAACCAGCTGGGTGTGGAAATCTGAGGTCTGTTGTTCAGAGCCACTGACTACTGTTCAGGGGGGAATAATCCATGTCCGCTCATAAAGCACGTGAACGCACATGGGAGAATGGAATCCTCCTGAATGACCAGGAAAAGCCACAAGACAAGAGCTGAACAGAGACCTTGGGATAAGAGCATTTCCCCGCTGAGCACAGAAAATGTTTCTAGAAAGGAAAGAGTGTAAAAGCGGAGTGAGGGGCTGTGAAACCAAGAGGCGATGGGCTCAGGTGGAGGGTGGAACTCGCGAGACCTTTGCAAGATCTGGAAATCAAGGTTTGAGCTCCCCAGCTTACCAGGAAAAGCCCTCCACTTGGTAATGAGTGGGCCTGTGACCCTCCTTCCTCATCGCTCCATCACTGGCAAGTAAAGAGTTAAGGTCTGAACTGGACCTTACCATTCTCACAGTGCTATGGTGTGTTGATGAGTCAGGCTGCAGCGTTCTAAGGAAAGAAGGAGAAATGAGGAATGCATGCAAGGCAACAGCGATTGCTAATTCTGCGAAGGTGTGGGCAGACAGGACCAATGGGAAAGGGACATCTGGGAAGGAGTGTTGTCGCTAAGAAAACTTGAATGCCATAGTCTGAACTGCGGGGCCCTGTGAGAAAGGAGAGGCACGTGGGTGGGGCAGAGATGGTGAGTGGAAGGCAGAGAGGGAGAGAGAAAACGCTGCTAAAGGCTTGTGGTTCTCAGGGAGAGAAAGATGCTCGTGGTCTGAAAGGAGAGCCCCGGGGGCCAGGATGGCTGTGTCCGATGCCTTTCTCATAACTACTTCAACATGTTGCCTGTTCACCCCTATTTCTTTAGGAAAGTAGTATGCCTTTTATTTTTGGCTGTTTGTTTGTTTTGTCAAAACTGAGGCATTTGCGGGATCAAGTTCTTTGAACAACGAATACTTTTAGCAGACATTCAAGAGTACTGGACAACTAGCTGCCCGCAAATTATCCAAAGGGTTGCTAGCAGGATCAGGAACACAGCCATGACATGCAAAGAGGCCTTGAAGTGTGGACCCTGTGTTGGTGTTTGGTTGTGTGCAGAGGTTGGAAGGCGAAGAGATTTGTGGTACTTAATCAAGAGAAAAGAAAACTGAAAAGCGGATTCTGAGCCAGCTGAGTCAGCCAGAGTCATGGTGGGTCCAGAGAGTGGACCGTACAGAGGAAATAAAGAAAAATGACTTCAAGTTGTTATCCAAGTAGACCATTGTGCTTACTAACTCATGGATGCAAAATTCTAAATCTTGCCCTACGAAGGAGTGTAAGGGGGGAGGGGGACCCCTAGAGATGTAGAAGTGAAGACACAGAGAAGAGTTGGAGGCAAGATGACAGCTCAGTGGATAAATGTGCCTCACCCCACCCCCATCACCTGAGTTCCATCCCCATATCCCAGGGCAGAAAGAGAAAGCCAACTTTCAAAATCTCCCCTCTGACCTCTACACATGCACCAAGGGACACATACACCTGTGCACTTTCATGCACTCATGTGTGCACATGCAAGTGCGCGCATGAACACAGAGAGAGAGAGAGAGAGAGAGAGAGAGACAGAGAGAGAGAGAGAGAGAGAGAGAGAGAGAGAGAGAGAGAGAGAGAAATAGTAAACTTTTTGAAAGAAAAATAGGAAGAAGGAAGTTAGAGGCTGCTGACACCCACCTGAACCTCAAAGTCACTGACAACAGTGGGGTCACTTGATCTGGGATGGAAGGAAAAATGATGTCTCTGGAATCAAATTCATCACCGGACAGAAGACAGCCATGACAGCCAGAAGGGGTCCAGGATGACATGAAGACAAACCAGCCTCAAAGGAGCAACAAGACGACGTGCTTTGGTGCCTCGGTGGGAAGTGAAGAGCGTGCTCCAGCCTGCGCATTGCAGGGATGGCTGGAGGCTTTTCCTAGGTCTGCAGAGAGCTGGAATACACCGAGTCTTTTTTTGTCCCCAAAATGCTTGGGTGGAAAGGAGTTTCAGAGCTAGGTGTGCTGGCGAGACCTAGGATTCCTGCAGCAGAGATAAGGAGGCAGGGCGACTGGGAGTTCAAGGCTATATAATGACTTAGGCAAACCTGGGCTACAAAAGATCTTGTATTAAAAAATCGAAACACTAATTAATTTAAATAAGCGCATCAGAAGATTTTTTCTGTTTGATTGTTTGGTTTTTGTTTGGTTGTTTGTTTTGGTATGTTGGCATGCATGTATGAGATCTCTTAGAGATAAGACCTGAGTCAGAACATGGAAACCATGTGTACTTCGTGTGTGCCACATACAGTCTGCCTGAAGGTAATCATATGTGATTATTTTGAGTCTGCCTGACTTTTACTTTGACTTGCCACATGAGGCTGGGGGTAAAATTTCCTATTTGTAGCACCATGTCAGAGTTGAGAAAGGATGAAGTTGGGAGCATTTTGGAGTCCATATTTTTGCATTGGGATGACCAACTCATTTAATATGTAAAAAGATAATGAATTATTCAACCTAATTGAAGTCAGATTCTACAACTGAAATCCCTATGATCTACCCCATGGCGCTGCAAGCTAACAACCTACAGTCTCTTCTGCTGTCTCTGACAATGGTAGTGATGATGTCAGAGTAATGACATCAGGGCGCTCCAACAGGAATCAGCAAGTGCTTGTATTTTAGCCATAACACAGGCGAGTTCACACTTAGAAAGGGTTTGTTGTTAAAGGGTTAGTTATGACAATCTCTCTCCCCCACCCCAACCCCCCACCTCTCTCTCTCTCTCTCTCTCTCTCTCTCTCTCTCTCTCTCTCTCTCTCTCTCTCTCTCTCTCTCTCTGTTTATGGAGGTAGTGTACATGCATACATGCATGGCTATGTGTGTGCATGCGTGTCTATGGCTATAGCTGCATGTAGAGGCCAAAGAGCAACCTTGAATCTCAGGCCTCAGGTGCTTTCCTTGTTCTGAGTCAGGGTCTCTCACTGGCCTAAAGCCCATGGCTGGGCTGGCTAGGCAGTGAGCTCCATGGCCCTTTCTGTCTCTGCGTCCCCAGCTCTGGGATAACAAGCTTATGCCACGGTGCCCTGGTTACATCTACATGGCTCTTGGGAACCTACCCCACGTCCTTTCTCTTGTGTGGAGAGCACTTCCACACTCAGCTGTCTCCAAAGCCCCTAAGTGATAAGACTCTTAAAGCCAGTTTTGATGGTTGATTTCAAATAAGAATCCAAACCTAGATTTTTAGTAAGAATGAGTGTTTTTCAGCAACTTCTGCCTGATGCATCCAATTTGCCATGGTTTTGAGATAAGTAGATTGTTAATCAGGTAACTTTCCTCTGTGTGTGTGTGTGGGGTGGATATTTGGGTGCTATAAATGATATTTAGTCTATTATCAACAATAGCACACTTTCAAATATTAAAATCTGGTTGTCATTTAAGATTAATGCACGATTATTTAGAACAAAATATGTTAAAACCATTAATCTGCAGAAACGCCTCATTCAAGTAAGTAGATTAGATGACATAAAAGTGGGTGGGCACCCCACAGCAGCAGTTGAAAGCTGGAATGCATTTACTCTGCCCATCACTGAGGAGTTTTCATAATGGGCATTTGAAAGACCCATGTTTTGTGTAGGAAGCGACATTTTCAGCAGATCTGGTGTGAGAGGAGTTGTCTGGTGTGGAGTGTAGCTTTAGATCGACGCCTGCTGCCTATAGAGTGCTGCTTGCTACCTTCCCCATCTGAGGGTCCTTTTAACACTGATTTTTGATTTTGCTCCTCCCCTTTGGCCCCCTGCACCTTGCACCAAGTCTGTTAGGATCTTCCAAACGAGAGCTCACAGATCCCAAGGGATACTGAAAATGCAGCACGGGGCATCTTCCTGTGAACCAGAAAGGAATCCAACCTTTGCCAACCTCAGGCATGAACAGAGACCAGGAGGCGATGATTATAAATAAACAAAATCAGCTTTCATCCCTGTATCTGGAGCAGTTTTCCTCAGAAGTGAGAGCCTAGAAAACAGGCAGAATAGACGATTTTTCTAATTCCAAAAGTTCTTCAAAGATCCAGGGGCTACACTTGCAACTCAAGAGCCATTAGTTCCATGGAGACAATGTAGCTAGGAGGAAAGGTATATAATTATATTTCAATTTAAAATATTTTTTAAGAAAGGAAAGAAAGGAGGTACGGCTCTGTGTCAGAACACTTAGGGACCATGACAGGCAAGGCCAAAGCCTGAAGCCACATCAGCTAGTGAGAGCATATGTCCCAATAGAATTTCAAAGATGAAAATTTCCCTAAGTATAATATGAAACACTAAATTCATCCCTCCATCTATCTATAATCTAAATATATGTACGTATATATATGTACAGACATATGTACAAGTTTTATGTATATTATCTTTTTAATCTATCAGTTATCTATCTTATAATATCTCTAGTATGTATCATATTTATTTACATAGCCATACATTTCATTTGTCAAACTGTGTGGCAATTTCTCATGTTTCTGCCGTCTATTTATGCATCGGTCTATCACGTATCTAATCTATGTTTCTTCTACTTATGTGTCTGTGTATTTATCTGCCTTATCTCTATATTACGTGTTACATATTTATACACCATATGACTAGATGTTATCTATTTATCTATGTATTCTCTGTTTATTTTATTATTTACCTGCCATCCGTTTATGCATCTATCATATATCTGTTCTGTCTATATAGCTATGTATCTTTCTGCTTGTTTATAATTTATCTAACCCGTCATTTTTCTATTATATGTAATGTTTATATATCTATCCAAATATTCTTGTATAATCTACCTATGTATTTATTTATTTTCTGGTTGTCCTACTATCTACCATCTATGCTTTGTCTGTTCACAATTATTTCTATTCTATTACCTATCTATCTAGCCATCATGCATCAACCACCTGTATCTGCCATCTCGCTGTCGTATCTAACTGTAATACATGTGACCATCATCACTATATACTCTCTTTATATATCTATCTTGATCAATGTATTATATTTTATGCGAATGCAATATGATTGGTGGCTGATTAGAACGGACATTGTGTTAATAGCATAATTTATACCCAAAAGTTGAGAACATGCACAAGCACACAACCAAGTTTTGTATATGCCTATAACGTCAATTTGTCTTTTAGAAAGTGGGGAGGGTCTCTTTACCTTTAAGTCACTCTGCTACTCAGAGGTAGATATTTGGTTATCTTTTGTTACATACCAAATATCTGTCAACCTAAAATAGAAGTGCATAGTTTGCAATGTGAGCGTTTTTCCTGAGGCCCCATGATTTGGGGGAGGGGAATCGAGTCCTTTTCGGTATTAACAGACATCTAAATGGATCCCACTCTAGGGAGTGTCCAGTTGTTAGCATATCCCAGCATCCTTTGAGCAAGGCCAGGTGTTTTGTGCTATTTCCCTTCTGCTATGGCAAGAGTCCCTCACGGAAGAGGAGAGGAAGTGCAATTTTAGCATCTGTGCAGTGAAAAGTGTCAGTAGATGATCCAAGAGCATCTAGAGGCATTCTGCAGGACCCTGTGAAGAAGATGCACAAACAGCAACTTGTCCAATATGATACAAGACCCCCCCCCCCCCCCGGCCATCCCCTGAAAAGTGGCCCCTCCTCCTCCCACTTAAACAACCGCTATCTCAGCTATAGCGATGTCACGTTGGACTCAGTTCAAACCATACACACTAGGAGGAAAGTGCAGCTGTGGAGGAACCAACCCAGTCACAAGTGCCCCAGACAAATGGCTGCACATCACTGGCTGGTTTTAATCAACAGCAGACTCTGAGCTGGTTTTACTACCCTCCCCCCCCCTTTCTTCGGTAACTTTAAACAAAGTGATTTGTAGTGTTCTGTATTCTATGGTATCTATCCCAGTGGAGACAGAGGATGTTCATGGCAATAGCTTGAGCCAAAGTTCAAAGCAGATTACAACATCTAAGGGATACCTTGAGATTTTTATCTTGGCCCTGGAGAAAGAAGGAGTCAGGCTTATCCACTGTTCCCACTGAAGGGCCAGGTCTTGTGAAGTGGGGTTACCCAGTTATTAGTAAACTTTATTACTAGTAATGTGACCTCATTTTCAGGACATTTTGTCCTGTAGATAATAAACAAATGCATTAGGCTACAAAAAGCGTCAGTTGAGGCAATCTCTTAAAGCTCTGTTTAATGAGAGACTTCCCTTAGTGAGCAAAGGCATTCCTTAACAAGTGAAGGCTTCCTCTGTGAGCAGACACTTCTGTAGTCATGGGATAGCTAAAATGCTGTTAGCAGAAGGTACCTTAGAGGTATGTAACCTGACTCTTTCATTATATAGAGGAGGAGAAGGAGGAGGGGGGAGAGGAGGAGGGGGGAGGGAAGGAAGAGAAGTAAGAGGAGTAGAAGGAAGAAGAAGAAGATGAAGAAGAAAAAGAAAAATAACAAGAAAAAGAAGAAGGGGGAAGAAGAAAAAAGAAGGAGGAGGAGAAGGAAAAGGAGGAGGAGGAGAAGAAGAAGAAGAGGAAGAAGAAGAAGAAGAAGAAGAAGAAGAAGAAGAAGAAGAAGAAGAAGAAGAAGAAGAAGAAGAAGAAGACAATGAGAAGACCAGTATATATTATACAAGGCTAGAGTTTTCCAAGCAGTCATGAGGTTTGGTGCATTCCTTGTCCACAGTTGCATGTGTATGATTTCTGTGAAATAAAAGGGCTCAGAGTGATTAGAGAGCACTGAGCCCACAAGCATGACCTACTGGCTTAAAAACTAACACTTCTTTCTTACTTGAACAATTTCAAGCACAGTGCCCGCTGCCTTGGTGACCAGTTGGCCATGGAAGGAAGCGGAGCTAGAGTCTGTCAGCTCCCATCCTGCACTTGAAATAACTTGTGTCAGTCCGTTGCGTTGCCTCGGGAAGTAAAGGCTGCCCATCACAGAGCAGTGTGTGTCTTCACAGGCCTCACTGTGACTCCAGAAAGAGTTATGGGCTCTTGACTGCTGGGTCTAAGTCCCAGTTGGGCTCTGGCTTCACTTGCTAGGTGAACTTCGAACCCCTCGGCTCGCTCTGCTTGGTTTTCTCGGCCACACAACAGAAAGGTGGAGTGGTTATAAGAGCTAAATTTCACTGACTAGAGCTTAGACTTAGTTCTGCAGAGAAGCCGGCTGCCACTAGCGCTGGTTTTCTGTCGCTCTGCTCCATCCAGTTTCCAACAACACGATGCCCAACCCTCCAGGTGTCTTCCGGGTCTATATTCTTCTGTTCCACCATCTTGGATCCGTTACTTTATGTTAAATTTTTTATGTCATCATGGAAAGAGACGGCTTTGAAACACTTTCAATTTCAATGAAAGTTGTTTAATTTAAAATAAAATTCAAAAGCATATATACAATATAGTACCCAGTGCCACATTTGGGAACATCAGAGGAAACAGGTAGGACACTGTCTTGTCCCTGTGGAAGGTTTTCATCTCTTCATATGATGCTGAATCTACACCAAGGTTACCACAGGGGGAAAACTCTACAGAGTTATAGAAAAATACACTCAAGGGCGGACAAGGGCGGGTAAAACCATTTGCCACCGATCTGACAACCTAAGTTTGAGCCTGGTTCTTATGTGGTAGAAGGAAAGGACCCCTACAGACTTGTTGACCCACATGTGTACACACACAGACACACAATAAATAAGCAAACTTAGTCTTAGTATATTCTCATGACTTAAGTATACATATAAGTGAGATATCCTGGTAAATTATGTAATTTTGTGGAGAGGTTATGCATGCATCATAGTTTGTGTATCAAACATGGATAAACTGCGATGGGTTGGCAAACTGTGACCAGGCAGGAAGAGCAGTCCATGCCTTACTTCTGTATGGCCCACGAATGGAGGATAGTTTTTATTTTTTAATGGTGTTGTAAGAATTGCACATCTACTTGTGTAATTGAGGCTAGCTGTAGCTGAATGCATCTAAAATATTTATAGCTAGAATATTTATGGGAAACATGTGCTAGCTATTGAGTTGAGCTGCGACCAAGTCACACACAAATCTTATAGGTTATAATTTAATCTTCCGTGAGTCAGAATGCACTTCTGACGCTTGTAATTTCCAAATTTTGAGATTTCAAGCATCAATTAAAGTTGGACTGTATCATGGTTAAAATTGTGAATCCCCACATATCACCAGGTGCACCAGTTACCTTTGCTGGTGTAATAAAAGCCACGACTCCTAGTGACTTACGGAAGATTTTATGTTAGCTCCTGGTTCCAACGAGGTAAGAGTCCATCCAGGAGAGAGAACCGTGGCAGCAAGAGTCAGGAGCAGGAAGCTTAGAAACCAGCCAAATGTACAAAGTAGAGAGTGAGCAAGAACAGAGGTGACGCTCTAAGCTTCGAAGTCCGCCCCCAGTGGTGTGCATCCTTCAGAAGGCTCCGCTGCCAGATGTTCCACAAACCATCTGAACAGTCTTACTGTGCATGCTCCTAAGCACCGCACCAGGGCGGAAGGTGGACTCAGCAACCCACTTGGTGTATGATTGTTATTGGTTTCCTTAATATTCCTTAATGGTGGCTTTCTCATTTGTTAAAATACAAAACAAAATAAAACAAACAAACAAAAAAAAACAAACAACAAACAACAAAAACCCAAAGCATTGTACTGGTCAGGCGATGTGGGATCCAAGGAGTTAGCACTCACGAAGCGCTTTGAACTTTGGGAATGCTCATCCAACTAAAGTCACTATTGCTATACGTCTCAGCAAGAGCAAACTAGTTTTGTTCCTGTAGATGATTCAAATCACAACAGTGTCCTCCCGACCAGAATAATCTCTTGAATAACTATTCCAAGTGACGCATACATCTGCTACCCACTCATGATAGCTCAGGCTTAGAGATGGTACCAGACTGTCACAAGTAAGTCTCCAAGAGGACAGTGATCTACGTGGAAATCCCACACCCTCTTTCCACCCTCCTGCCATTCACCCATGCCGATGCTGATGTCTCTATGTAACATATTCACAGCCTGGAACCTTCTAGAACACTCTTAAATGCTTGACTCTACGATTGGCCTCCAGGAAGGGGCAGGATAGGAAAAAATTCACGTTGACACCATATGGCTAATGCTGTCAGTGTGAGGCTGGCCCGGATTTAGCTATTAGTATGGGAGAGACACGTGAAACATACAGTATAAGTGGGAAAGGATGCTAGGTTACGTAAGCTGCTCAGATTTGGGATGTCATGTGTTGCTATAGCTCTTCCTCGCACTGATCTATGTAATGGGCTAATGGGGAAAACTTAGTTCTGTAAAACTTGCTCATAAACCTGGGTTCCTAATGTGAGGCCTATCACTTGCCTATTGTTAGATATATTACCCTATTTTTAGACATGTTTTCTTTTGAAAAAGACAAGAAAATCCTTGTGATTTGTGACTTGAACATATAAAGTGTCAAGGAAAGTTCAGCGCCCCAAGATCAGAGTCATAACGCAAGTCTCTCTCCATCCATGTTGGAAGCCTCTTACATGCTATGTCTGTTTCTTCATGGGTGAAAAACAGTATGAATTTTCCTTTAGGGCTACACGACAAGTGTTCCTCTGACCACTGATATAAATATTCCTCTAGTGTTGGGAAAATGACTGTCCGTGACTGGGAGGGGTATCTGCATGAGGGTGAGCTTCTGTCATCTTTAGCAAAGCATCACAAAGCTTTGATAATGTGAGAGAAATGACATTTTTTTTCCCGTTTGCTTTATCAAAGAAGCTATGAGCATGGTCTCTAGTATCCCTGCTCTAGTCCTCGGGTCATATATAAACTATTCATGGGAAACTGCTTGTTTTCATTAACCTGCAGCTGTCATCCCATTAACGAATCCGACTCCAGGCTCCATCCCATACCTCACCCTCTTCCTTCTCAGCTGGAGTCTGCGGAAGTGCTTTCTTCATGCTGTCCTGGGAAACCGTTGAAGGCTGGTGCATTAAGTATATGTTATAAATGCAATAAAACACTTATCTCCCACTTCTTACTGAAATCACTCTACCCTGCTCTACTTCCTACTAAGCCATTGGAAGGTTTCACTGTGGAGTCAGAGGTGATGGTGCAGGAAGGAGAATGAGGTAGGAGATCCCACGTTTAAGGTAAGCCTGGGCTAGAGAGTAAGTTCAACTCTAGCCTGGGAAACTCAACAGGACCTTTGTTCAAAAAAAGAAAAACAGGTGCTAGATAGATTATTTGGTGGTTACAAGACCTTTCTGCTCTATTAGTGGGTCTGAGTTCAGTTCCCAGAGACCATATGAGAATAGGGAGTAGTCTGACACCTTCTGATCTCTTCAGACACCTACAAAACACACACATGCACATGCATGCATGCACACATGCACACACACGTGCACACACATCACACTTGGGAAAACACTCAGGATTAAAAAATTCTTCAAAAAGGAATAAACAAATAAAACTCAGCAGTAGAGTGCTTCCCTTCTTCTAGGGGGCCTAGGAATTTTACCTTTGTGCATGGAGTGAGGTAGAGCAAGGTTTAAATGGGACCCATTGTGAGGAGCAACTGCAGAATCAAGGACAGAACACCCTGAGGGCCCCATGGACCCAGCCTGACTGAGTAGATCCCAAGCACCTCCTCAAAGGCCCAGGTCACGGCTCTGTCCTTCCTCAGCCCTAGCAGAGAAACAGATCCATACTCTCTCGTGTTTGATCTTCTAAGCAGAATTACAGAAATGAGAAACAGTAGTGATGGAATACAGACTAGTTCTTTAGTAATGAGTGCTGATGGTATCAAAACAGTGCCTTCACAACAAAGAGCATTTTGTCATGAAGACCCCTGCTCTTGGGGACATCTCAGCTGTCCCATGGCTAGGGCAGTCAGTTCTCAGTTTTGCCCTAGTTACAAAGTGCATTCCCCTCAAACCCCTTCTCAGCACGACCGCCTTCAAGAACTGTCAAGATTCCACAGTTCAGTTCTGATTCTCCCACACCAGAAACCCCTCCATTGCCTCCTCAGATCCCACAGTGACCTGTCCTTCCCAACACTAACTGTGGTTCCTCTCTGAGACCCATTGGCTAGGCTCCCCACACCACCAGGTGACAACTTCCTTTGATCTTTAAATTTGTAGGTAAATATGTAAGGAAGAAAGAAAAGTAAGGGGAGAAAAAAAGAGAGGTAGGAGGGGAAAATAGAAGAGAGAGGGAAAAGAGGAATTAGGGAGGAAGAGGAGAAGATCTACTATCAGAATTCACGAGAGAAGAGAGGTAGACTCTGAGGAAGGTTTTAGTGTTACTCGCTGCTTTATCGAAGCTCAGAAATACAAGGATGGAGCGGCGCCGACTTCATAGCCCGATCTCTGCTTAGCCGAAGGTCGGCGTTTTCTCGAGAATATTAGGATGGCGTCCGGTACAGTCTCGTAACCGTAGGGCGCCCGGCGGCGGTAGCCGCGCGGCGCGCGCGCGCGGTCCGGCCGCCGCCGGCGCACGCCGCTCCCGCGCGAGGTCGCGCGCGGTCCGGCCGCGCCGGCCGCCCGGCTGACGCGGCCGCGCGTTGGCCGGTCGAGAGTCGCGTCCGCTCGCCACGGGCGGCGGCTCGCCCGCCCGCGCACCGGCTGGAGTGCCGTCCCGCCTCGTCCCGCGTTTTGTCCCTCCTTAGCCGCTCGCCGTCGCCGCGCACTGGTCCTCGACGGGGAATCGCGCTCGCGCGGCCTGGCCTCGGGTCCTACCTCCGCCCGGCCCTCCGCTCCCCCGCGCCCCTGCTCGTTTCCGGGGCGGTTCTGCGTCCGCGTCCCGCGCGGGCGGCTGCTCGTCCCGTGCGGGCCTCTTAGCGGTGAGACACTCTTGTTCGTAGCTAGCGTCTCCTGTCGGGTGGGCGGGCGACGCACCCTCTCTCTTCCGCCGCTGGTACGCCTGCGCCTTGGTCGTGCTGCTCTGCTAGTCCCCCGACCCTGGCCCTGGTGACTCCGAGGGGAGTCGCTGACTACAGCCTCCGCTGCCTCCCTCTCCAGGTCTTCCCTTCCTCTCGTTCCGCGACGCCGCGCTCCGTGCGTCTTCATCTTCTGTCTTCTCGATACGCCTCTCTCCTCAGGGTTCCTCGTTCCGCCTCCTCCTTACTCCCTCGCTCACGGCTGTGTATTCCTCGGCGTCGCCTCCGATCCTCCTAGACCGCGCGTCGCGTGATCAGCCGCGCAGACAGCGCCGCGGGTACGCACGCCCGGGGTACCCGTCGGACCGCGCCCCCGGCATGTCGGGACCCCGCGACGTCGCGTCCGGCCGTCGGCCGCGGGCGGCGGCCGCCGTCGGTCGGCCGGGCGGCGGGGGACGGACGCGCGAGCGCGCCGCGGGCGCTACCGAGGGGGGAGGCGCCCCCGCGTCCAGGCGTAACGGTCGCACGACGGCGCCCCACGACGGGACCCCGCGCGCGTACCGCGGCGACGGCCGCCGCGGCGTCGGCGGGTCGGCGGGCGGCGCGGGGCTACGCCTCTGCCGCGCGGACGCGGCCGAGACGCTCGTCCCCAGCCGTCCCGCGGCCAGCGCCGCGGCGCAGTGCCGCGGGCACGCCGGACGCGAACGGGGCGCCGTCGCCCAGGCGACGGCGGCGCCGGCCACGCCGCGCGCGCCCCGCCCGCCGCGCCGCTCGCGGCCCCGTCGACCGTAGACGCCCGTGCCCGGGCGCCCCGTGGCCGCGACTGCCCCGATCCGCCACCAGATCGGCGTCGGCGCGCGCCGCGGAGCGCGACACGCGCGTGGACCCCGCGGGGGGCCGGGGGGGCGTGGCGCCGGTCGTCGCCGCGGCCCGGGCGCGCCGGGCGCGGCTGCGCTGTCGGGCCGCTGGGCCGCGCCGGTCGGGCGGAGACCATCGAGCGGTCCGCGGCAGCTACGGTCGATCCGGGCGCGCGCCGGGCGCCGGCGACCACGGAGGCCGTCGACGGCGAACCGGCGCCGGTCGCCGCAGCGCCGGCCGGTCGCGCCTGGCGGTCGGCTGTCGTGGGCCGCGCGCTCGCCTCCTCCGGGTCGCCGCGGGCCACGGGGAGTAGTCAGGTCCTTCGGCGCGCCGGCGGCGTCGGGCGGGGCGGCGCCGGGCGCCGGCGGGGCTAACCCTCCGCACGGGTCGCCGCCGGCGCCGCGCACGCCGCCCGCGGCCAGCCGGGCGCGTCAGGGTGCCCCCCGCTCGACCGCGCGTCGCAACCGGCCGCCGCGCCGGCCGCGGCGGGCCCGCTCGCCGCGGGGGCGGTCCCGGGCGACCTCCTCGCCCGCGCCGCCGCGCCGCAGGCTCGCCGCGGCGGCACGGCGCGCGCGCGCAGGACCCGCGGCGGCGCAACCCGCGGCCTCGGGGGGGCCGGCCTGTCGGCCACCGGCGGGGTCCTCGCGCGCCCTCCGGACCGCCGGCGGCGGTCGAGGGTCGGCGCCGGGGCCTCGGGCTGGCCCCCGTCGCGCGATCGGGGGCGCGCCGTCCCGGCGGCTCCGACGCGCGCCGCGTCGCCCGCCCGACTGACAGGCCGGGGCGGGCGCAGCGCGCGGGGCGTCGGCGGCGGGTTCTCGCCGGTCGCGTACGCGGCGGCGCGCCAGGCGAGCGGCGCACGGGGTCCGGGCGCAGCGCCGCGGCGGGCGTCGGAGACGGCGCGCGGCGGACCCGCGCCGGCGGCCCGTCCGCCGACGGGCCGCGCGGGGTTCGCGGGTCCGCGTCGGGAGGCGGGCGGGCCGGCCGGTCGCCGCGCGGCGGCGCCCGGCGCCAACACACAACGCGCCGCGCCCCTCGTACGGTTACGGCATCGACCCGGCGGCGACGCGCCGGGCGTCGAGGCCGCCCCGCGCGGCGGCCCGTCCGCGCGGCGGTCCGCGGACCACCGCTCCCGCCGAGCCCCCTCGGCGGGCCCCCGCGGTATGGCGGCAGACCGCCCCGCGAAGGTCGCCGGCGTCCACGCGCCCGCGTTATTCGGGGCGCGCGCTCACCGAACGGGTCGCACGCGCGAGCGTCGCGCCGGTCGAGACCGCCCCCCGGTTTTTTTTTAGGGGCCGCCGCGCGCTCGATCGGGCGGCCGGCCACCGCCGCGGACGCCGCGACGCCCCACGCTCTCGGGTCCGCCTCGCGCCCGCGCGGGACCCGCGGTCGAAGGGGCGCGGGCCGCGTCCGTCGCCCGTCGCCGCGCCGGGGCCGGCGGCCCGGCCGTACGCGCGCGCGGGCGCCCCGCGTCGCCGGGCCGTCGCCGGCGGCTGGCGGCCGCCGGCGTCCGCGGGGGGCGGCGGCGCCGGGACGGCGGGTCCGCGCAGGCAGGGGCGGGCGCCCCCCGGCGCGGGTCGCCGCCGCCGTCGCGCGCGCCGGGTTCACGGGCGCGGGGGACCCGCCGGCGGCCGCCGCGCGGCGACCGTCGGTCCGGGGCGCGGCCAGGGTCACCCTCGCCGGCCGCGCAGGGCGGGCGCCGGGAGGGTCCGACCGCCGCGCGGGCGACGCGCCCGCGGCGGCGGCGCCGGCCCGAGCGCCGCTCGGGCCGGGGGGCCGCCGGGGCGCGCGGGCGGCGCGCCGCGCCGGCCCCCGCGCCGAGCGCCACGCGCAGCGGCGGCGGCCGCGGGTCGGCCTCCGTCCGCGCGCGCCGGGCGCGGCGCGGCGCCGCGGCGGGCCCCGGCAGCTCGGCGGCCTTACCCGGCGCCGAGGGCCGGGGCGCGGCCAACACCCAAAACCGGGCGGCCGGGCGCACGCGGGACCAGGGGGGGCCCCGGCAGCGCGCCCGCCCGCGCGGGCCCCTCGGCGCCCGCCGTCGGCCCGCGACGGGCGCCCGGCGCCCGGAGTGCCCCACGCGGGCACGCCGCCGCGCCCCGGCGGGGCGCCGGCCCGGGCGGCCGGGCGCGGGCGCGGCGCGCCGCGGGGCCGTCCGCCGTCGTTCCCGGGCCGGGGGCGCGCCCGCGCGGCGGGCGGCGGGCCCCCCGCCGTCCGCCGCGCGGGCGCCCGCGCGAGGTCACCGGCGGCGGCAGGCGGCCGGTCGGCCGCGGCGGCGGGGGGGCAGGCGGACCGCAGTCTCCGCCCGCGGACGCGACGCCCGCACCGCGCAGCGGGCCGGCGGCCCCACGGGCGCCGTCCGGGCGACGGCGGATCGCGTCGCCCCCGCGCGGCCGCGCGCGGGGGGAGCACGGCGGTCGCGCCGGGCCGCGGCGGGCGGTCGGCGCGGGTCCCGCGCCGGGCGGCCACGGGCCGCGCCCCCCGCGCGGCGACGCGCGGCGCGGGACGCGCGCTCGGGGCGCGGCAGCGGCGCGCGCCGCGCCCGCCCCCGCCCCGGCGCGCGCCGCCGACCCCCGCGCCGCGGTCGCGCGCGGGGCGGCGTCGCGCGCTGACCCCCCGCGCGCCCGCCGCGCGGCGGTCGCGCCGGGCGGGCGCGTCCTGCGGCGCGCGCCGGGCGGTCCCCGGCGCCGCGCCAGCGGGGCGCGACCGCCGCCGGCCACGCCGGCCGTCCGCGGCCGCCGCCGCGCCCGCGGCGCCCCCGGGTCGGCGGTACGGGTCGCGGCGGCCCCGCGCGTCGTCCCGGGTCGCCACGCCGCCGCGTCGCCGGCGCGCGGGCCGACCGGCCCGACGGGCCTTCCGCGGCGGTCGGGCGACCCGCTCCGCGCGCGGCCCCTCGGGCGCCGGGCGCGCCGGGGCGCGCCGGCGGGCCCGGCGCCGGTCGGCGCGGCGCCAGCCGGGTTTCGTCAGCGCGCGGCCGTCGTCGCAGCGCCGGCGCCCAGTCGGCACCAGCCGCGCCGCTCCCGACCCCGCCCGGCCGCCGCCGCCGCAGGGCGCCGGACGCGACGACGGCGCGGGCGCGCGGTCGCGCCGCGCCGGGCGGCGCCTTCCGCGCGCGCGCTCGCGACGTCGGGGCGGCCCGGACGCCGGCCGGCGGCGCTGGGCGACGCGCCACGCGGCGGTCGTCCGGGTCCAGCCGGGTCGCGGCGTCGCGCCGCGGGCGGCGGCCGCGCGGCCGCCTCCCGGCGTCCCGGTCGCGCGGCCACGCCGGACGGCGCCGCGGGGTCGCGTCGTACGGCAACCGGCCGTCCTAGCCGGAGGGGGCCCCGGCCCGCTCGCGCGCAGCGCGCGGGACGGCCGGCGGCGAACCGCGCCGTCCACACGCCGGTTCGCCGGGCGGACCGGACGGTGCGCCGCCGCGGCCTACCGGCGCCGCCCGGCCGTCGGCGGCCGGCGGGCGCGGCGCCGCCCGACCGACGCGGTCGGCGCGCGGTCGGCCGGGGCGCTGTCGTCCGTCGCCGCGGCGCCGGGGCGCCGCCGCGCACCGCGGATCCCCGCGAGCGGGGGCCGCGCGTACGGCCGGCGCGCATCGGGTGTCGCCGCGCGGCGCGTAGCCGCGCGGCGCGCCCCGCGGCCGCGCGCGGCCGCCGTCCGGGTCGCGGCGGGATCGCGCCCCGCAGCCAGCGGCGCCGGCCGCCCCCCGCGCGAGCGGCGGCCGCCGCGGCCACGGCGCGAGCACCGCGCCGGGGGGGCGCGCCCGGTTTGGTCGCGGCGCGGCGCCGCGCGGCCCGGCGACGCGCGCGCCGCGCGCGCGGGCCCCGCGGGCGCGGGGCGCGCGGCTCGGCCGCCGGCGCGGCCGGAGCCCGCGGCGGCCCCGGCGCGGGTGCGTCGCGCCTTCCGAGAGCGACGGCCCGCCCGGGCGGGCGCGCTCCGGCGACGCCGCGCAACGCGGCCGTCCGGCCGTCCCGAACGCGGTCCGTCGCAGAAGGCGGGCCTCCGGCGCGTCTCAGGCGCGGCCGCGGGCACGGGGGGCCTACGCGCCGCGGACGGCGAGCACGCTCCAGCACCGCCGCGGTCCGCCGGGCTGCGTGGCCCCCCCGCGCGGAGCCGGCGCGCGCGGCGCGCGAACACGGCCGCGCAGGCGCGCGCCCGCGCCGCGCGGCCGCACGACGCCCGGGCCCGCGGGGCGCGCCAGCGGCGCCGCGCGTCTCGGTCCGGCCCGGAGCACCGCGCCAGGCCGCACCCGTCGGCGCGGCGGCCGCCGGTCGGCGGCGGCGGGGCGCGGGCGCAGGTGCGCGCGCCCGACGGCGCCCCCCCGGCGCGTCCCCGCGCGCGGCGCCGCGGACCGCACCCGCGGGCGGGCGCACCCGGCGGCCGGGCGCGGGGCCCCGGCACGGAGCGCGGGCCGCGCGCGGGGGTCGGGGTAACGCCGCGCCACCCGCTCCCAGCGCCGCGCCCAGGACGCGCGGGGGCCGGGCCGTCGCTCCGGTCCGCGCGAGGTCACACGGCGCGCCGTCGGGGCGACGCGCGCCGGGCGCGCGCCGTCGCCGCCACGGTCGCGCGGGCCGCCCGCGCGCCCGGCCCCGCACCGCCGCCGGCGCGCACCGCCGAGCCAGCCGCCGCGCCCGGCCAGCCCCGGGCCCGCGCGCCCGAGGCCGCCCTCGGGCCGCGCCGCCCGCCGCGGGGGCCGGATCGCACGGCCCGCGCGCGCGGGGCGCCCGCGCGACCCGCCGCCGCGCGAGCGCGGCTACCGCTGCGGTCCACGCGCGTCCCGGCCGCCGTCCTCGGCGCGACGGCTCGCTCCCGGGGCGCGTCCGGTCGCCGCGGCGGGGCCGCCGTCGCAGCGAGCGGGCGCGGCGCGTCCGTCCGCGGCCCGCCGGGTCCGCGCGGGCGCGGCACCGCAGGCCGCCATCCCCCGGCGCGCCGCCCCGTCCGCCGCGCGCCGCGGCGCCCAGGGCCGGTCGTCGCCCGGCGCCCAGGCCGCGGGCGCGGCGCGACGCGCGCCGGCGCGTCCGGCCGTCGCGCGGCCGCTCGCCGCCGGCGGCGCCCGCGTCCGCGCCCGCGCGGGTCGCCGACGACGCGGGGCGGCCCGCGCGCGAGGCCGCCCGGGGGGCGCGCCGTTGTCGCGCGGGCGCGGCCGCACCGCGCCGGGCGCGCGCAGCGCCACGCCCCCGCGGCACCCCCGGCGCCAAGAGGAGGGAAGGTAAGAGTAAGACGTAGGGAGGAGCACCGAAGAAGCGAGGAAGAAGAAGAGCAAGACACACGAGTAAGGGAGGAACGGGGGAACGGGGGGGAAGAGGAGCCGTAGGGAGCAGGGGATCACAAGCAGAGAGGAAGCAGTTAGAAGAGGGAGGGAGAAGGTAGAGAGTAGGAGGAAAGCGGACAGAGAAGGCAGAGGAAAGAAGACGAGAGAAGGGAAGGGTCGAGGTAAGGAGAGAAGAGAGAAAAGCGAGAGAGGGAGGAGGGACGGAAAGAGAGGCGCCGAGGCGGAAAGAATAAAATAAAGCCGGGTTTAGGAGAGAAGAAAGAAGACACGCCGCCGAGGGACGGAAGGCCTAAGCCGGTCCGAGATAGAGCGCGGCGCGTCTCGGGGTCGCGCGGGACGGCCCGATGGTAGGATAGAACCACCGACCGTAGCTCGCGGCGCGGCGTCGGGGAGTCCACGCGGGCGCCGTCCGCCGCTAGCGCCCGCAGGATAACGCGGAAAGCGCGGGTCAGAGCACCCCCGACGCGCTCGCGCAGCGGGCGCGCCGGTCCGAAGCCCTCGTGGGCGAGCGCGGTCGCGGCGGGACGGCGAGCGCCCGGCAGGGCGTGG
>NC_067144.1:71364857-71433919 GCF_903995435.1 Acomys russatus | reverse complement strand
GGAAGAGTGACTTAGGATTTAATGAACTTCCCGGTATTGGAAGTGATCGCCAGGTTAGGCTCAGTGCCCACAGAGATCAAGAAAAGGGTTCTCACTGTGAGCCTGCCCTATGCTGGCTGTGCCACACTTGAACATTCTGTGTGTCTCTGATCTCTTCCCAAGCTGGGATGTGGTGACATCCTTTCTCCCATGTCACCAATGTTGGGACTGAGGCTTTGTTTATTAGTCAGTGGCTGCGCTGCCACTGTTGAACTGTGTTCCTCCCAAGAAAATACGAACTGGAGTCTTAACCCGAGTGTTTCAGAGTGCATCCACGGTCCCTGCAGATGCTGTTAGTTCAGACGAGGTCAGCCTGGCAAAGAAAGGAGCCTCTCATTCAATACAGAGGTGGGTTTCCTTGTATAAAAGGCTGTCAGGCTGGGATGGGCTCCATGTACAAAACTTGCCTGTCCATGAATCTGGCTTCAAGCCAGAGTGCCATCAGGGAAAACAAAAGACAAGGAAAAACAGTAAAGGAATGTTGTGTGAACAGAGAAAGGCACAGGCGGACGATCTGGGTAGCCATGGTAGGGAGAAAGAGAGCAATGCCGCCATATAAACACGCTATTGTTGTTTTAGCCCGATCGCCCATGCTTTGTTAAGGAAGTGCGGGACACAGGCAGACTCGCACTTGTGGAGGAGGTCTGGCACATGAAGCTTGACTTTTCACAGTGAAGACAGTGTTCTCCCATAGAGCCGTGAGTGCAAGTGTCCCCTTATTTTAACGTTTTCTGTCAGCTTAATTTTAAGACAGAACCTTGCTGAGCTAGCTGTCGTAGTCTGGCCTTGAACTCATGACTGACACGCCTGCTTCAGCCTTTCATGTAAGTGGAACTAATTACAGGTCTGTGCTCCCCGGCTGATATCATTAGGAGCTTGTCAGGGATGGGAGTGGAGCTCAGCGGTGGGGTGCTTGCTTAATTAGAGTACAGGAGTTAAACACGAGTGAACAGAACACACACACACACACACACACACACACACACACATACACACAGAGACACTCCCACTCACATACTCACACACACATACACATACATACACACACACACACACACACACACACCACCCAAACGTAAAAATAATTTCTAATTTAAATGTAAGTAAGCAAAACAACAACAACACCCTAACAACACCACTGGACAGGTGTGTTTAAAACGGGGTAGAGAGCTAGCCTGGCACGCCTGGGTCCCTGGACTCAGCTTCCAATGCTGTGTAAGTCGAGTGGCCAATGCCTCATGCTTTGGAGATGAAAGCAGGGAGACCACACGTTAAATGTCATCCTTGGCTACTCATGACTTTAAATTCTAGGCTAGCTTGGAGTACATAAAAGCCTGACTCAAAATAGACAAAAGCAACAAGATGAGTGATAAGCCCCGCTTGTGCAAATCAGAATGTGAGAATTTAGGGAAAGAGCCTAGGAGACACCCAAGCACAGCTGCCAAGTTACAGGGGCCGTGTCTACAAGGGCCTCACTCCTCACACAGCCCCAGCCTTGACTGTTCCCCCAGAAGGACGCTAGAACTCATTTAATGGTATTCCCACACGTGGCTGAGGTTTAGTCCAGGGAATAACACAGAGTAAGCCCAGCTGAGGGAAAAGACACCTGGCTGATATCCTCCCTCTTCAGTGTCCCCACCTGCGCGTGACAACACACCAGCAGGAAAGCACAGGGGAGCCTAGGCATCAGAGTCTTTAACCACTGACTTGCAACAACATAGATAGAGTTGGAGGGCCATTGGGCCAGCCTTTCAGCAGGAACAGCCTATGACCCAAAGGCCCCACCCCCAAGCCAGATGAAGTCTCTCAGACCTCCTCCTGAGGTCATAGTGTGCCCTCTGGCTGGTTCACAGTCTCCAGGCAGACAAAGCTACTAGCAGGCCTGATAGTCCAAAGACATAGACATTATTTCCCAGAAGCCTAGGGCAAAGGGTAGAGATCTCCTGGGTTAAGTTTAAACATGTTGCACTCTACGTTAGATGCACTGTCTACTTTGCTGCCCTGTATTCCCTCTCTCCCAGGGGACACTTCCATAGTCCCATTTCCTAAGGGGAAGAGGCACCTCCAGCCACTCCTATGGGACCATCGTATGCTTGGAACATGACCTGCTCTGAGCATCGTAGAGACAACACAAAGCTGGCCTGAGAGGAGTGAGGAATGACTAACTCTTGCCTTGGCCAACAAGGGTTCAAGGTGAAAACATGGGCTGAGTGTGGCTCTCAGAGAAGACAGGGGAGATGTTGGCCTAGACACAGGACCACCAGGAGAATCACAGCTGTGACTGTGACTCTTCAAAAACAATGTACCAGGAAGGACCAAAGGTGAATGATGGTCCTTTCTAGCCATGGGGTGGAGGGCGTTTTGTTGCTGTTTTACTTGTGTGTCGATGTGTCTGTGCATCTTTGGCTATACCCATATGTGCTGACACACGTGTGTTCACACCTGTGGAAGCCAGATGACAAAAACCCACCTGTCTTTTCTTAGACGCTGTCCATCTTGAATTCAGAGAGACAGGGTCTCTCCCTCATCTAAACTTCACTATTATGGGCTGGCTCGCCACCACACCCCAGGAATCCATCTGTCTCTTCCTTCCCATGGGCCCAGTGAGTGCCCATGCCACCTCACCCTGCTTTTGTAAACGTGAGTTCCAGGGATCAAACCTAAATCAAGGCAAGCGTATTACCATCGAGCTCCCTCCTCGGCCCCTCAGGTTCTGTTTTTATACCAAAACGCAATGCGTGTGATGGTCCTCAAAGTCACCCATGCAATGTGGGGTGCATTGTGGGCACTCTGAACCAAAGGCCTTCGAGAACTGAGGGCCTAGAGAGCAAGCTGGCCTGGCCATGGCTGTGAAATCGAAATGGTGGCCTCTGAAACACCTGGGTCAGCTTTGTATTTTTATAACCATCTAGGTATTTTCATCTAGACGATTTGCTTGGGGCCTAATTGAAAAGACCTCTTAAATAAAGGTGTTAAGGGCTGGCTTTGGTGATCCATGGTGCAAGTTTTATAGGAAGGGAGGCACTTTATTGTTCTAAGAAGTTCAAGGGCTCATATGCTCCAGCAAGCACACAGCTTCCCCTTTGAAACACACCTGGATGGAAGCTTTGGGATAGAAGATTAATCAAAATGGATAATGTTTCAGCATCATAAAAATTAAGAAAGTAAATCTCTACAATAAGAAATCTTCTTTTATAACCATGCTTGTCCAAGAGGGTGTGGGAAGCGCTCCTCCTGGTGACCTTTGCACTCTTCTCCCTGGCTCTAATTAAGCATCAGCTCCCTTTTCCAGAAGCTTAGTGTCCTTAGAAAGCAGTCATCCTAGGACTGGACAGCGCTTACTCTGCAAGTGTGAGGGTCTGAGCTCTAACCCCAAAACCTGTGTAAAACAGCCAGGCACGAGGTGGCAGGTTTGTAATCCCAGAACTGGGGACATGGAGACATGAGAGCCCCTGGGGCTTAGTGACCAGGCAGCCTACTCTACCCTAAGAACTCTGGTCCCTCAAAACCCAAGGTGAGAAGCTCCAAGGGAATGACACCCTCTCCCCCTCCTCCCCCTCCCCCTCCCCCTCTCTCTCCTTCTTCTTCCCCCTCCCTCTCTCCCTCTCTCTGTCTCTTTGTCTCTGTCTCTGTCTCTCTCTGTCTCTCTGCCCCCCCCCTCACACACACACACACACACACACAAACACTCACACACACACACACACACACACACACAAACACACACACACACACACACACACACACACTCACACACACACACACACACACACACACACACACACACACTATATTTTATATTCTGCCCCTGTGAATGAACACCCATCAATCTGCCTAATTTTTTATACTTTGCCATCAAACACTGTAATTTCCACATGTTTGTGCATCAGGCACACACATGTCAAACGCTTGAAATATGTACCATGTAAGCAAAAATGAGACCAAAAGGTAAGAGTCGCCTGAGCAGAGAGAGGTCCCACCCAATCACTGTGGGAGAGCAAGTTTCTATAGTCTACGTGGCCAGAAAAACAAAAAACAAAACAGAAATGAGGGGAATCATTTCGGACTACCCTGAACCCTCACCCCCACAACTATACAAAATTTAAAAGAGTCGGTGCATAGCGAATGGCTGAAATAAAAATATTTTTACGTGAGGCTCCATGGGTAACATACCTGCAAACTGGGACCAGAGTTCAAGTTATCGAAATTGTTTCCATGGATGTAGGAGACCTTCAGGACGGAATAAATGTGTTTCAAATCTTGAGTTTTGACCCATCATTTGAAATTCATTCTCTCTGACTTTTCCATAAACCATGCCAAGGAAAATAAAAGAACCAGCCTTCACCCGCACATGGCTCCCCCACCTCACCCACCAGGCACACCAACTTTCTGATACTGCCATGTGGCAGCTCACTCAGGAAGATTCTCAGGGCTACAGAGCCGGTCCTGCTGGCATCTGGTTTCCATTGACAAAAGCAGAAAATTAGCATCACCGTCAGCTTCGTGTCCCATAATGCATTAGGGCTCCTCTGTGCGTTCATTTTGTCCTTTGGCTCCATAGCCCAGCTTCCCCTGACTTCAAAGGACTTTCTCTGCCAGAATAACTCATCCACGCTCAGAACACAAGAAACAGGGGCCTCTATGCTCCACATGGAGTAACCACGCCCTAGCAAACCCATGAGGGGAGGCAGAGGCAGATAAATGCCCTTCATAGTGGAGAAAAATGGGTTAAAGCCTTAATGAGATGCCGGATGTGCTGATGCTAGGTTGAGTTTGGAAAAGCCTGGGTGTGGCCACATCTGTGGATGGTGACCACTTATGCCCTCTTGTTGCAGGTCACCGCAAACCCTACCATTTAGAGCTGGTTGCGAATTATTGCTCCTAGCCATAAGGGGTCTCAGCAGAGTTCAGCTTTGCAGGGCATGTTTGTGTCTCCCCAGTCTTACACGGATCCTTTATGGTATATTAACATCAGGCGTAATGTCAACATTTGGAAACTGTTCGTGACAGACGGGGCTGAAAAGACATATTTATTCAGCATCCTGTTTCTAGCATTGAAGACACTTTCCAGCACACAGCCCACCATATGCTTCCACACCTCCACTCCCCACTCCAGGTCCCTCGAGGGACCTTTGTACATTGACTTCAGTATAAATTTCAAATGTAATATGACAGATCCAAACACTGAAGCCAGCTCACCCTCAGTGCCCGCAATCGCCCCTCATGAGTCGCCAGCTCTTGCACCCCTCTCAGCTGCAGTTGGGGCTTATGATAACAGCAGGCTTAGTGTGTGTGATCTGTGGGTGCCAGGCTCGGGTCCCAGTATGTCATGTATGTTAGAAAGCCTTGCCAAGAACTCCATAAAGGGCTGGAGACCATGACGATGACACTGACCCAGTAATTTGCCCAATGCCCCCAGGGTTAATGTAGCTATGTGACACCAATACCCAACCCCATGGCCTTCGTTTTCACTATAGTGACTGTGTTGACTAATTGTATGTCAACTTGACACAGTTGAAGCCTCTGAGAGGAGGGAGCCTCAATTAAGAAGTTGTCTCCATAACACCGAGTTGTAGGCAAGCCTGTAGGGCATTTTCTTAATTAGTGGTTGATGGGGAAAGGCCCAGCCCATTGTGGGTGGTGACACCCCTGGGATGGTGGTTTTGGGTTCTATAAGAAAGCAGCTGAGCAAGCCAGTAAGCTGCACCCCTCCATGGCCTCTGCATCAGCCCCTGCCTCCAGGTTCCTGCCCTGCTTGAGTTCCTGTCCTGACTTTCTTTGGTGATAAACTGTGATATGGAAACGTGGGCTGAATAAACCGTTTCCTCCCTAGGCTTCTTTGGTTGTGGTGTTTCATCACAGCAGTGATAATCCTAACTAAGACAGCAGCCCACACCGGCGAATGCCAGCACGTCCTTATCACACCCCTGCAGATGCACAGCCATACAAATGCCAGCACACGAGGCTTTCTCTAGGCCTCGTAGTAAGCTTGGACTTCTACTCTAGTTTACCCTGGGTTCTCACGGGTTGCCAGGGGGGTCCCTCCTGAGGCTTGATCCATTGCTGGAAATGTTTCAACCCGCATCTGATGTCTACCCAGCACCACTCACTTAGGTGACAGAGAAATCAAGTCCTCTTGGAATATTCGGTGGTGTTTATAAAAACGCAATAGTGTTCACAGGTTATTATTCTCAAAACCACTTTTTACCAGCTTCCTAACCGCCTTCCCTCACGTGCCGGCTTTCCTCCCGAGCTCTCAAGGAATGGCCAGGGGTTGTTGCGTAAAGAATAATTGAGAAAAGCCATAAGGCATAAGTGTTTGATCTGAAATGGCTCCGAGTCACTCTCAAGAGAGAAGAATCTATACAATAAAGAGTTCCTCAAAACAAGAGTGGACAGACTAGGCGGAATTAAAGGCCATCCTTAGGGAAGTGGCTCAGGAAATTCACCTCTCTTTCCGTGGAGTGCGTATCGGCTTGGCTTATGTTGCTGTAACAAAACGCCTGAAGCTGCATACTTGCGGTGAGCACATTATCTATCTCACAGAAGTCCCCCTCGATCAGGCTTCTGGATCTGTGCAGTGTGCAGTGAGGGTCTTCCCGCAACGTTATATCCTGACGGAGAAGCAGAACAGGAGAAAGTTATACCCAGAAGGGCCAAGGCAAGGGTTGGCCTTGCCTTAGATTATAGGGCACATAACAACCCACTCTCAGGAGGACTTACTCACTCTGTTAATCCTTTCCAAGGGTGTTGCCCAATGACCTAATCCTTTCCCATTTGGCCCCACCTCTTAAAGACCCCACCACTTCCCCATATCTCCACAATGGGGACCAAACTTTGAGCACACGAGCCCTTTGGGAACATACTCAAGTCACTTCCAAACCACACAGCGTGATCCTCCCATCTCCAGCCTATTCAGCCCCTCAATAGGGACCAACTTTGCTCATCAGTGGTCCCCTGAGTCCTTTTGTATTGGAGGCACAGCTGGTAATGCTGCACTGAAGGATGGTATCAAGAGGGAAGTGCACTAGGTACTGGCGCTCAACATCAGGTTACCTCTGACCTTAGAGAATTTAGAACTGAAAGCACAATTTAAAGGAAATGCTGAACAACTGTACTGCCCAGATCAAACTTACCTGTCAATCAAAGGCTGGGGCACAGAAGAGAGCCAAAACACATGTGAGAAATCAAACATTGTAAATAGCTTCTTTGTGTTTTCAGAGAGATGAGGGTGGAATATGTTGTCTCGGAGTGGACAGGGGTTGTGGGATGCTGGCTTCTTCCTATCTAGGGCACTTCTTTATCTGCTGTCATGGCAACCCCCAAGTCCTGAGCAAACTGAGGCAGGGGATCTCCTGTTTCCCACTATTTATGACAGCCTGAAGGTCTCACCTCTCTAAGTCCTTTCTAGACTTGTGTGTTTCTTCTGCCCCATTTTCAAGAAGGAGGAATGAAGAGTGGGAAAGGAACATGATTCTCTCAAGGCAAGAAGACTCGCAGGGGCTCAACTCAACTCACGAGGCCTCGGGTTGAGACCTGGATGTAGTCCCTGTGAGTTCAGCTGAAGGACCCCACATTGTTCTACACTACTTGTAGATGAACCCTTCAAACTCTTCTTCCTAGTTTGAAATTTTCTATTCCCTGTGATTTGTTCCCTTACTCTTCATGCCTTCACCAATCAGCGGAAGTCTTGTTGAGCAGCCATAATTAAGCAGTGGTAAGGTTGCCCACCAATTAGACATGAGCCTAATTAGATAGAGGAAATGTTATGCTATGTGGACATTTAGTCAACTTCTTTACTTCTGTTGAGAGATTTAAACATTGGTGAAAGAGAGTGTAGGGAATGGTTGGAGAAGATGAAAAACAATGGCAGATTGTCTGAACAGTAAGCATAGGGCTGGGAGATGGCTCTGTGGGTAAAAGTGACAGCTGAATGTCATTCCCAGAACCAATGTCAGAAGGCAATATATGGGTTCACATCTAAAGCCCATCCCTCCTGCAGGGAGAGTGGGGAGGTAGAGACAGAATTTCCCAAAGCATGCTAGCCAGCTGGTCAGACTATACAGTGCAGAATCAGACACAGCGAGGGATGCTGCCTCAACAGGGTAGAAAGCAAAACTAGTTCCTACAAGCTGTCGTATCTCTGGCCTCCACATGCACACAATTGATGCACAAGCCCAGAGTAAAGTGTGCCTGCAAATATGCACATGTGCATGCACACACACACACACACACACTAAATGAATGAATAAATAAAACAGAATTGCAGTATGGGAAATCCCTATAAGACATTGCACACATCTCATGTGCGCCCTAGCATTTGAATGTTTGTTTTCCCAGGGACTGAAGACATTGATAAAATTATAAAAATAGCTCTAAACAATTACATAAACATAAATAGAAAAACCATGCGTAGTGGCGCATGCCTCAGATAGGCAGAGGCAGACAGATCTCTGTAATTTTGGAGGCCAGCCTGGTCTACAAAGCAAGTCCAGGACAGTCAGAGAGCCAGGGCTACACAGAGAAACCCTGTCTCAAAAAACAAAGCACATAAGTAGAAATGTCATCCTGATTTTACTGATAAGTGAATTGCCTATGGAGGGCGACAAAATAAAACAACAACAAAAATAAGAGATAGGGTATGTAAAAACATAAAGTACAACCAGGTCAAGGCCAAGTACATGTTATGAGATCACAGAAATAATCATCTTGTCTATCTAAACACACACACATACACACACACACATATGCACACACACAATTAAATACTCCAATACCAGGAATAGTTATGGAGGAATAAGGGGGTTGATATATAGAATGGGAGGATGAGTGAGACCATGTGGAATAGGAAAATAGATAGAAGAATGGACAGACAAATGGACAGACAAATGGACAGGTGAACGGATGCATGGGTGGATGCATGGATGATGGATGACGGATGGATAGAGAAATGGATGGACAAAGAGATGAATGGATGAATAGAAAAATGGAGAGAGGGATGGATGGAGAGATGGAGAAATGGATGGAGATTTGGGGAGGTGGATGGAGCGGTGGATGGAGAGATGAATAGATGGAGAGATGGAGAAGTAGATAGAGAGATGGATGAAGAGGAGGATGGAGAGATGGATGGAGAGGAGAATGGAGAGATGGATGGAGAGGAGGATGGAGAGATGGATGGAGAGGAGGATGGAGAGAGGAATGGAGAGGAGGATGGAGAGAGGGATGGAGAGGTGAATGAAGAGATGGATGGAGAGGAGGATGGGGAGATGGGTAGAGAGGAGGATGGAGAGATGGGTGGAGAGGAGAATGGAGAGATGGATGGAGAGGAGGATGGGGAGATGGGTGGAGAGGAGGATGGAGAGAGGGATGGAGAGAAGGATAGAGAGAGGGATGGAGAGGAGGATGGGGAGAGGGGTGGAGAGGAGGATGGAGAGAGGATGAAGAGGAGGATGGAGAGAGGGATGGAGAGAGGATGGAGAGGAGGATGGAGAGGGGGATGGAAGACGGGATGGACGAGGATGGGTGGTGAAGAGGGGATGGAGAGGGAGAGATGGATGAGAGGAGGATGGGGAGATGGGTGGAGAGGAGGATGGAGAGAGGGATGGAGAGGAGGATGGGGAGATGGATGGAGAGGAGGATGGGGAGATGGATGGAGAGGAGGATGGAGAGGAGGATGGAGAGATGGATGGAGAGGAGGATGGAGAGGAGGATGGAGAGATGGATGGAGAGGAGGATGGAGAGAGGGATGGAGAGGAGGATGGAGAGATGGATGGAGAGGAGGATGGAGAGATGGGATGGAGAGGAGGATGGAGAGATGGGTGGATGAGTGAATAGAGGAAATGGATGATGATAGAACCCATCCTTTGGCTGGATGATATACTGTCTGACTGAGGCCTAAGATTCACTGAGCACACTGTGATCAGGAGATAGTCTGCTGATCCAGAGACATAGGGAGACAGCTTTGGCCTCCAGATTATTTTATGTCACCTTGGAGGAAAATACTCAGGGGATATTTTTGTGAATGAATTCCTCCAGCTCCTTTATCCCTTAACACCCTGTGAGAACAACACAAGTAAGTAGGCCAGGGAGTATGTAGTTAATATGTAATTACTGCATAGTTAGTAGCAAATATCCCTAGCTCTGGAGGAGGGAGAACACAGCATCATGCCTAGCCTTCCTGGCTTTCAGTGTCAGTCATCGGTTTGTACCTGCCATGGCTGTGGTCATCATCATTAGGAGGAATTGAGGAAGCCATGATCTCTCCTTTAGCACTGGAGCAGAAGCCCTTGGTTTTATGGCTTCCTGAATCCTGGACCCACAGCTCCCTCTGAAGAGGATTGCATCTCTCTCATGGTTGGAAGGAATGTGAGAACGAGCACCCATTGGTGACCCTGCTGGACACAGAACAAGACTATGGCAGCTGAAGCTCACCAGTGCCACTTTCCAGGAAGGGCTGACAGCATGTGCTCCAGACAGGCTCCCAACGTTGCTGGGAGCTGGAGAAGTGGCTCAGTGGTGAAGAGCACTGGCTGCTCTTCCAGAGGATGCAGGTTTGATGCTTGGCACCCACATGGTGGTCACAACCATCTGTAAATCCAATCCCAGGAGTTCCAAATCCCTCTCCTGGCCTCTGTGGACACCAGGCATGCTTATGATACACAGACAGTATGTCAGTACACATAGACAAAACACTCACACACACACACACACACACACACACACACACACACACAATCTCACAAACATGAACACACACAAATGCATGAAAATAAAACAATAAAATACCCATAAACAGTAAAAAGAAAATGAATAGCTCTTTGTGAACCAAAGTTTTATTACAAGGATAAACTTACTCTTTGGCATCCTCAGGGAAGAACTGGAAGACCTGAGCGGAGCTGCCAGGAGCATTCCGAAAGCCCTTGGCCGACATGAATCAGGAGCTACTTCTCTTCAGGGCACCTGCAGAGATCGGAGCCTCTCTTTCCTGCAGGTGGGGAGAAGGCATGGCAGGTGTTTCCTGTCTGGCTCACTAGATGACTAACGGTGACCCTGGGCAGCTTGTAGCACATGAAAAGTGTGTCAAGGACAAATTTTTAAAAACCCTCAAGGATTTGGGTTAAATGTTAGGTCAGGGGTCAAATCACCTCTCACAAAAGCCTGTTTGACTTCTTGACAGTAAACTTGATAAATCTCATGGAAAGAACATACAGTAAAATGAAGTTCAGTTTAATTAGACAAAACAGAAGCTTATGGGTTCAGTGGAGAGAAATCTTACTGAAGTTTCATAAATGAGACTCCAGCATCTGTGGCTGAACACTTCCACTGCCTTCTTAAGATTTATCCCCATATTTTTATTGTCATCGTTAATCTTGATGATCAAAGATTATGTTGTTGGATTAAGGGAAAGAGCGATGAAAAGGCCAACGTGTTTAATGAGGTGCAAAAAGGCAGGATTTCAGTGCTGAGGGAACATGCAGCAGAAAACCGGGCTTTTGCATCAGAGCTATGTTTTGGTTTAAAATTCTGGGTGGCATGATGAGTTAGCACTGTGTTCATGTGCAAATAGCAACAAGTATCTCAGTGCGGCCAGAGGAATCCGTTCGGCCCAGCATGGTGCTCCTTCCTCAGCTGAATAGGGATGGTCCAGAAGAAGGCGCCCTGGGACTGTCACCAGGGAACCCATTCCAGACTTGCTCAGGGTTGTCTGGGAGGAGAAGCATCTCTGGAGAGATTTTGAAGCTCAGATCTACTGTAATTCTGGCTCAACTCTTTGGGGTGGTTCAAACAGGCAGTAAAATTGGGTCTCACCTCATAGTCTGGAAGTCACTGTGTAGCCCAGGATGGTCTTGAACTTGTGGTGATGCATGAGAGCTCCTGCAAAGAAGCTGCATCCTCAGAGGCTGACTCAGAGGCTACAGTACTGTGGAGAGGGTGAAATGTTGCTGGTCCAGAGGCTAATACCTTCCCTTGCCTCCTGGGACATTCCTTGTCTACTTCTGTCAGACGTGATAGATAAAAATCTACCCCCACCCCAACCCTTGAAAACTATTTACTCAGTAGCTTTCACGAACCCCGAAGCTAAGAATGTCATCAGATACTGTCTTAGGCCTATATAAAAGTGTCCCTCCTCTTGCTGCCCCTGCCTCTCTGATATACCAACTAATGTGGTTTAAGCGTACCTCGACTTAAGAGTGTGTTCGTTCTATAAAACTATAAAACTGTTCCCTCATTGAAATATGGAATTTGAAATAACCTAAATCTACGGGTCCTGGGCCATGGTCACTTAAAATATCTCCCGAATAAACTCTTATTCCTATAAGATGAGAGCTGTGGTTTTGCATTGATGGGTGATCATCCTGTCTCTTCCTGTACTGGGATTGTGGATATCATCATCGTGCCTGGCTTTAACTCACCTTAACATCCTTAAGACTACTATATAGGTGCACTACATTTCTGTTTTAGTATCTTCATGTATACATGTAAATACATACAAAATCTTTTTTCATAGAAAAAACTGAGAGAAGGCTTAAAATTGTGTGTGCACGTATATACGTTTGTTCGTGTATGCCTGTGCAAGACCAATGTTCATGCACAGAGGCCAGGTTGGGAGGCCAATGTTCATGCACAGAGGCTAGGTTGGGGCATCTGGTGTCCTGCTCTGCCACTCCATCCTTTCTTCCCTCAGAAGATGCCCTCACTGAACCTGATGCTCACAATTCCTGTAGACTGGCTATCCAGTGAGACGGCCAACCTGCCTGTCCCAGTCCTCTCAGCATTGGGGTTAAAGGCATGTACCTCCACTTTTACATGGTTGCCATAGCTGACCTTGGTAAAATGTGTCTCAGTGCAGCCCCTTAGTCTGATGATTGGCCAACAAATCTGGGTTCAGGGAAGGTGGTTACAGAGAAAGTGAGCTGTGTGGGCATCCATGTATGTTCAAGCTGAAAGCGGGGACTGAAAGAAAAAGGACCTGAGAATTAGCTCTTGTCCTCTCTCCAAGAGCCAACTGGGAAAGGCGAATGGACCTTCCCCTGGGGGTTGTTGGAGTTGAAGGGCTGAGAGGATGGCGACAGGCATCTGGAAGCGCTCTGCGAGCTGTGAGAAAATGCAGGCTGCCTGGATCACGTGAAGAGAGCCTCTTCTTGAGGGCTCCTTGTTTTCTGACCTTACTAGGCGGTGACAACCCACCTCACCCCACCCCCACCCCGTCCCTCTGCCACCACTCTCACGCAAATATTTCAGAGCAGATGTCCCTGTAGGACCCATGCAGTGTGTGGGTGGTGGGGAGGAGGGACCCCAGCAGGAGAAGCAGGAACTTGGGGATCAAGGCTTGCCTGTGACACTAATTGGTTTTGGAAGCTCAAACAAGGACATAATTCAATGTCTCTCAACTCCTTATAAAAACAAGTCCCTGTGGGCAGGCAGGTCACAGGTGTCCAGAGCCATGTACCCCAATCCCAGAGGAAAAACAAGGGCTGTGACTCAACTCAGCGATATTATTTGTTATCTCAGAATTCTTTAAAGAAATATTTTTTTTTCCTCAGAGGACCACGGAAATGAAAGATGTTTGTGGGCCAGGGTATTTTCCTATCATGTCTGAAACTATCCTTGTCAACAAAGCCCTGGAGATCTGTGACTGTCCTGAGCTTTGTCTGACCCTCCTCTGGCAAGAAGGATTTAAATGAAGTTCTCTTTACCCACATGGAGCCAAACCTGTCCACTAGGTCTATGTCTACTTTGTACGTTCATCTGGCATCAAGCGAGCATGAGTGGCAATGTTATCTCACACAATCAAGTGCCCGGCAGAACTGCCCTACCCTCTCACCCAAGTCTTATCAGAAAGAGTTAATGAAAAAAATTATGTCAGCCAGAAAATAGCATTATTTTGCTTCTTTTGGTATGCACTAAACAGTACATTGAGTGTGTGACTGGAAGCATGTTAGAAACGACACACTAAGATCCCCAGACTGCCCACATTGGCCTTTTTAGAATCTTTTCTAAATTAAATGCCACATTTGTTTTTCTTTTTGAAACAAGGTCTCCTGTAGCCTAGGGTGGCCTCAAACTTACTATGCAGCCAAAGTTGGCCTTGAACTTTTGATCCTTTTGCTTCTGCCTTCTGGGTGCCGGGATGGGCAGGCTCAGTTTATCCGGTGCTAGGGATGGGCATCCAGGGTCTTGCGCTTGCTCGACAAACGTTCTGCCAATCGAGCCCCAGCCCCAGCCGCTGGTAGGTATTGGGTAATCTGCCCTATACTATAGGTTGGACCCTCACACAAATCCCACCCAAGCTGGTGCCACTCACAGCCTATATGCACAGCACCAGGATCTTGCTGGCACTTTTGAACTTCGGGGGACAAAAGTGAGTCAGTTTATGAGACTTTCCTAAGGAGGATACGGGGGGTGGGGGGGAAGGGTGGAGATAGGGCATGAAAAGTCAGACCTAAATTATGATGGATGGGAATCGTTACATCACACCTCTACAGGTCAGAGAAAAATAATATGTCTTCCAGCCTACTCCAAGGCACTGTGACTGTGGAAGGAACATCTGTGACTATTGTCCTTAATGTATGCCATCCCCAGCGCAGAATGCCTAAGCTACTACACTGTTGTACCCCAGGAATCTGAGCTTAACAAGGATGGGTCAACCAAAGCGAAGGCCCTACTTTGTTCTCTCTTCTCTGACTTCACTTCCAGCAGATGGTCCATTTAAACATGTCCTGAGAAGCCAAGAAACAAGATTCGGTCTCATTTCTACAAAGGCCTCCCAAACATCAAATATCTCAGTAACTAGCCCAGGGTGTCACCTTCATTTTTATAAGTAGTAGCCCGGTCCTCACTCACTGTATCTGGAAGATAAATGCTGTTTTGCTGCCCCGTTGTATAGGCAAGGAACTGAGGCGCAGGCTGGTGGCCTGCTGCGGGCTGGATGTGGTGGCTGGATGCTGACCCAAGGTGTGTGCTCTCCACTGTCACGGCCCCATTCTTTCCAAGATATTTGATATGACACACAGACAGAGGGGAGAGGAGATAAGCCTGAGTGTGCTACACTGGGGATACCCCAGAATCTCCCCGGGACCAGCAAGCCTCATGGCTCTTCAGTGAGCCCACCTGAGACCCCATCCCTGCAGCACCTCCAGTCTTCCTGGATTCTCCTTTAGGAGACAATGCTGCTTGTTAAGAACACCCCAGTGGGACCCACTGTTGGCATCTGTCTGTCGGTGTTCCCTCCTCCAAGTAGAAAGACACACTAGTGATCTCATGTCTCCCACACGGCTGAGTCACCTCAGTTCCCACCTGCCCTCCACACCTGTGCCACACTCTTCCCTCAGCACCCGCTGTCCTACTCTGAACAGTTAGTTTCCTGGGCCCACCACTGTTGACACTTGGGCCATGTTCTGTGCAGCTGAGGGAGCCATGCAACTGAGGAACCAACCTGGAGCAAGAGTGAGGTCGAGGCGTGTCTAAAGCCCAAATATGCTGTTTTGAGATTGGCAAGAGTAGGGCCCTGAGCCTGCATGTCCCAGTGGTGCAAGTACCCTTACAACCCTCACCTCTGGTGCTCTTGAGATGGTCCTGTAGCTTGCTGTCCAGGGTTCAGGTTAAACTTCCTCTCTCCTTATAAGGACACATCCAGCCAACACCTGGAATTCCTCTTCATGCAAATGAAGCATTCTCAGCACCTTGGCCCCAGCCAATGATGTGCACTCACCCCGAAAACCCCTACCCACTCCCCAAGGTTCATATAGCCCTTGTTCCCCCTAAATAAAGAGTATTGTTTCACTGAAAACTGTCTCTAAGCTGTTTCTCCCGGCACTCACACTGACGGAGATCCTGCTTGCACCCACCCACCCGCTACACAATGTGCCTGCATACCCCAGCGGGATTAGAACCAGGGCTGCGAGTTACCTCTGCCTTTGGGGACCATTGTGTACAATCTAAGAGTATAGCAGTATTGCTAGCCTCAACTCATCAGATGCCAACAGCTCACTGTGATACCCACAAATGACTGGCCAGCTGAAACCCTGAGGCTGGACTCGGCCCTTCGTTTCTTTTCTGGTACAGCTGAGCCTTTTGGTGGCTGCTGAGGGGGGTGACCTCCTCTTGTCTGTCTGTCCGAAACCTTACCATCTATCTGATCCATCTGGCTGGCCTACCACACTTACCATTTTTACATGTCGCATTCCAGCTGCATATTCCCCCGTATATTTCTTTGCATGTTGTGCACTGTGCATCCACCTGTGGCAACATTTCCTACCATTGTGTCACAATCATTTCTGGATCATCAGCACCAGCCCAAGCCTGAAGACTATCCCACAATTCTCTGCTCTTTTCCTCCCTCCATGCTTCCTTCCTGTCTTCTGGAATAGGAGCCTGAGCTGCTCAGGACATCCTCATGCACAGATCTCTCTGCTTTGGAAGGAATGTCTCAGCAGAAGTATAAAATGAAAGGCTTTTGAGACAAAGTTCCGAGCCACCTTCCAGAAGGTTCTAATTCCAGAAGGTTCTAATTCTGAGAGACCTTCCATGACTTGTCTTTTGTATTTGAGCAGCAGTGATCTTTCCAGCCAAATTAAACTAAGGGAGCCAGCAATGAGGAAGACTCAGTGCCTTTCTCCATTCGTAGATGGTGCCTGCATAAGAAGCCCGACATTCTCTGTCTGGACAGATGCTCCTGCAAGCTCCTGCAGATCTCACTCCACCTCTGCACCCTATTCTTTAAGCCATCTACACTCCATGTGATCCAGCACACATCTTAGAAGCAGGCTGTGAGTGTGTCCTGAGCCCTCACAGCATCCATGGTGTTGGTCACCCCATGTGAATTTGTCTTTTCGTGTTTTGAAATCAGGGGTTTGGTACCTAACCTCCATGAAATTAGGGAAATTGTTCCTGTCCCCTGTGATGTCAGAATTCAATAATATCGCGCATAGATAAGCATTTACAAAATTTCCATGTGTTGTTATTAAATGTGTAATGGGACCACACAACTTTGCAGCCGCAGCTACGTGGCTGCAACAAAGGGAACAGCTCATACAGAGAAACATACTTGGTCCTGTGTCTGTAAGTCTGTCATCAAGATGGCATCCTGATACCAGGAGATGGGTCATTGGGTAAATGCTTGCTGCACAAACACGAGGACCTGAGGCCCCCAAACCCATGAGGCCCCCAAACCCATGAGGCCCCCCTACACCCATGTAAAAGCCAGACACCATAGTTATATCCATGACCCCAGGCTCTTACCACAGGTAAGAGGCAGAGACAGGAGACTCCCCAGAACCTTGTGGGCCGGTTAGCCTGGTGTGCTCAGTGACAAGCAATAGGAGAGCTATCCTCGAACAAGAAAGAAGACAGGAAGCTAAGGACTGATGTCAGAGGCTGTTCTCACACACACACACACACACACACACTGAGACACATGTGTGTCCACACTTACACATGTAAGCAAGCGTACACATGTGCCCATGTAAGAGTGTCAATTTTTAAAATAACGTGTAATAGTAGAATAGAGCCTTCCCTGGTGACCTCAGCTTCCACACACACTGCGGTGGATGTGGACATTTTAAAATACAGTTAGGAATTTTCTCATCGAAGAAGCACCTGGGGGCGCAGATCACACCCTTCCCTCCCCCTCAGTGGCCAAGCCAAAAACTCCTCTGTGGTATTTTCTTCTTGCATGCAGCGTGTCAGAGCATTTGATTCAAATGTGAATGCAAAAATGCTTTTCAGGTCAGGGCCGGAGCAAAAGGAAGATAAATGCTATGCTCACGTTCCATAGGGCAGGTACAGCGCTCCGTGCTTGCACATAACTTATTTCAACTCGGTAAATGTGCATATTAGGTGGTTCCAGATTTCAAGTTATCATCCTGGTTTTTTTGTTTTGCTTTATTTCTTTGCTGAATAGAAGTAAATTATATTCTTTGTGTTGGGTGGGAGGGGAAATCAATAGTTTCCCCGCTTGATACCAACTATAAGTCAACCTAGTGATCTTTGGGCTCCTTTTTCCTTCAGGATTTTCATCTGAAAAAAGTGACTCTTTGTTCCTGGATCTAAATGAAGAGCCAAGATGGCTAGGGGCTGAATTTCATTAATAATTCTGACATAAATATGACCAGTTAAATGATAGGATTACCTTAGATCTTTTTTATGGACCCAGCTCCATGGAAACCTTGGCTGAAAGTTTATAAAGAGTGTGATATGAGGGGTAGGGAAAGTGACTAGGTGCTTTTGAGCACACAGTGCTCTTACCGGGACCAAAGTTTGGATCCCAGCATCCATAGCAGGTGAGTCAAAACCACCTAGAACTCTGGCTCCATGGGATCCAGACTCTGAGGGCACATCTACCTTGTGCACATGTCCTCACAAAGACACATATACACATAACTATTTAAAAATTGAAAATTCTTTTTAAAAGAGTACTTTATAGAACAAGAATTGGGCCAAAAATAATGAAGAAAACATAGGTATATTGTTTGCACAATGCTGATCTATAAGCTACAATTTGTTTTACATGGAAAAAGATGTAGATAATTTCCCCCTTGAACTTCACATTGAGCTGGTGTGGTGGCAGATGATAGATGAAGTAGGCTACACACAAATGCTCCATGCTGAACTTTCTGGAAGTGCTAGTTCCAAGGGTGAAGCATCTACAACTGGGTCCCCAGAAGCAGAGGGTTGACTTCGGCTCCCAGTGCTGTCCTTCAAGTCAACCGCAATTCTACCAAGCCAAGAGCAAATGACAAAAACCCCATCTGCACACCAGCAACCCCTAGTTACTCAGCTGAGATACTCTACCTGTGTCCAGACACAAGCCAGGCAGGTGACAGTGTGCAGTTCTCATCACCACCACTCAAGCACTCTTGATAGTCAATCTCCAAGCAAAGGACAGATGATGCTCTGGAGACAGACGCACAGTATTTTGGCACTTAGCTCCATCATGATGGCTCACAAGGAGTCAGGGAGAGACTTCCCAAGTCTTTCCACTTGAAGGCTTCATCCTTAAGAGTCTGGCTTCCATGGTAGATGCTCATATTTTCCCAAAGAGCCATACATTCCATAGGATCACTGAGCCTGAGGTACCTTCCCTTTATAAGCATAGCAAGGGTGTGGGTGAATATATGAGGCTACAGTCAAGGATGACAGTAACAGCCATACCTACATAGACACATACGCTTCCCAAGGACTTCCTAATGACTCACCTTTCCCACTCCTGTGCTCACTTGCCCCTTCATAGAAGGTCATGGCAACTCTCAGTTACTGGATTATAAATTGGACTTGCCCTTCATTACAGGCTCAGCACTCACAGTTGCAGGACGTAATGGTTCTAGCTCTGCAAATATGGCTGATATGTGTTTTGTTTTAGTTTTTAGTTTATTGGCACCTATGTATTCACATGCATGCACACACATGAGCACATGCACGTGTGCGCGCGCACACACACACACATACACACACTCCTAAGTTTTCTCCCTATGTGCAGAGCCAGGTCCCCATCAAGAAAGCATCCTTTACCCCTCCTCTTGTCCTTTGATACTAGCTTTGATTTTTATCACGTATCAGTCAGAGAATTTGATGTGCCCATGGCAGGTGGGTATACCACAAGCCTTGAAATGAGTGCTGACACACAACTTGCCCAAAGCTATGAGAGGATGTTCACAGAGGAATCCTAAAAACAAGCTTCGGTCCTCAATTGTGACATAGTTATTTGTCCTGGTGTCCCAGCCCTACGTATCCACGCACGTGAACTTACATGGAAACAGAGCTGTGGGCATGTGAGCAAGTACGATGTGTCATCTTGCATTTGAATGGATCTTAATTCAATGATCATTTTATGAAGTGGTTTTCACATTTGGAAATAGATGGAAGAGACGAGAGAGGAAGTCACATGAGGAGAGAGGCAGAGAAGCAGTGAGCTACATCTCCATATGAAGAACTGCCAAGTGTTAACAATGAGCACTGGAGTCCATGAGGAGGTAGGAAGGACTTCTCCCCAGAGGCCCTTCCGGAGGAGCACAGTCCTCCATGCTGCTGACTTCTGGATTTCTAGCATCCAGACCATCAAGATAAAACAGACCAGACCCTTTACTTGAAGCCCAGGCTTATGACATCACACTGCAGCAGCTCTGGCTAACGAGCACTGACGGGTGATGAAAGAGTCAAACGCTTCCTTCTCTGTGTCACTGGGCTTCACTCCTCTCCCTGTCTGATGCATAAATGTGCACAAACCATGGCAGAGCAAGATGCTGGGGAAAACTGGGGTTTTCTTAAACATCATTTAGCATCCAACACAGCCAGCAGCTGCTGCCCTTCCCAGTTTAGGGTTAATGCAAGCCACTCTTCACTTATCTTATTCCTAAAAAGAATATTCTGTTAATCAAGAACTCCATACAATATATTTTAAATATATAAAACCCTCGATCCTCCCCCTAGCTCCTCCCATACCCATCCACACCTCTTTAACCACCCCCACCCCCCGCCATGCAGCAACTTCATGACCTCTATTCTTTAAATATAACCCAGAGTCCAAGTTGTGCTGCCCATATTTTTCTGGGCGTGGATCCATTCACTGAAGGGTGGTTGACCTACCAGGGCCACACCCTTAAAGAAACCAAACTCTTCCTCCCTCAGAAACCATCAACTGTCCATAGCAACTCTGTCAGGAATGAGAGCTCAACAACCCCACCCTACTCCATGCTAGAATGTTGACTGGCTTGCTCTTCTTGTTCAAGTCTTCTTCAGAAAACCCAAGCTATTACAAGTCATGAGCACAGCTGTCCTGTCACGTCCAGAAGATGCTGCTTCATTCTGGTGTTCCCTGTTGTCTGGCTCTTACAGCCTTTCTGTCCCTTCTTTCATGGTGGTCCCTGGTCCTTCAGGGCGTGGGAGATAGATGCTCCCTCATGATGGTCCCTGGTCCTTCAGGGCGTGGGAGATAGATGCTCCCTCATGATGGTCCCTGATCCTTCAGGGCGTGGGAGATAGATGCTCCCTCATGATGGTCCCTGATCCTTCAGGGCGTGGGAGATAGATGCTCCCTCATGATGGTCCCTGGTCCTTCAGGGCGTGGTATATAGATGCTCCCTCATGATGGTCCCTGGTCCTTCAGGGCATGGGATGTAGACGCTCCATTATGGCTGAACACTTCATTGGCACTTGTTCTCTGTGCTTTGGGCAGTTGTAAGTTTCTGAACGTGGATGGCAGTTGTTATTTATCATCCACTACACAGAGAAACTTGTCCAGTGAGGTCTGAGAGCTGAACTAGTAATCTATGGTTAGAGAGATGCGAACTTAGAGGGCGCTTTGACACTGTGTCCATTTAGAATGATAATAGTAGGGTTACCACTGGGTTCAGTCAATTCCGTGACTCTATGTTGTTGGTCAGGTTACAATACCAGACATATGTCTTCTCTTTCAGCATGAGCCTTAGTTCCAACCAGAAAATCATTGCTAACCCCCATAACATTTGCGCCACTATTGCATACATAGGCACATCTTGTCATACCCCTGAGTCATTTCTGTAGGTCACAGGGTTTCCAACTGGGAAAGACTATTGATACCTACACACACACACACACACACACACACACACACACACACACACACACACCAGCTTGTACAGCCCCCTTCAGAACTATGAGAGCCTTCAGGGGAGGACTCTTCTTGGTCAGTACTAATGTCTTTCCTCCATGTCCTGTAACAAATGTGTGTGGTGTCTTCAGCAACTAAGAACAAGAGCAATAGCCTGGGTTGTTGGTGAGGGGGTAGGTCTCCAGGACATCTGTGACAAGCAATTCATTGCTGTTCTTATTTTTTCCATGTTGACTATCACTGCAGTGACAGCCTTCCTAGCCAGCACACTGCCTCTAATGCCCTTCCATTACATCTACCTTTTGCCTTGTTTTCACCCAGAAACCAATCTGATCACAACCTCCCTGCTGTTGTCCTGACAATATACACCCTTGTAACTATCCATTCTTAGCCTGCCCTCACCACGGAAGTGCAACCTGTTATAACCCCCCTCCAAGTACTGTGCTCTCCTATACACAAAGTTCACAACTTGCTGAAACTGGAAACTAACACTGAACTTGAACACAGATCTCTTTATACTTTTTCTTTGTTAAAAAGACCCTGACATGATTGTAGTTATAACCAGATCAGATTCACAGATCAGATACCAGCACCGCTGTAACAATTATGCAGAAGAGAACAAGGGCTTCAAAGAGATGGCCCTCTGCACAGTGACACAGCCACACAACGGGACCCAAAGGTCCTAGCATGTGATCATCGCTATTGCATATGCTAGCTGAGCATGGTGGGGCATGCCTGTAAACCTGGCTCTCAGGAGGCTTAGGAAGGAGGATCAAGAGTTCAAGTCCATCCTTGGTTATGTAGCAAGTTCCAGAACAGCCAAAGGCTCTGTGGGATTCTGTCCCAAAACAAAACAGAAGAATAATCATAGTAACATAATCTGTGAACGTGGACTGCTCGTGGTTTAGCTAGTGGATGAAAAGTAAAATCAGATCCCAGAAATGAAGCCCAAGGTGGTTATTTCCAAATAGTGGGGTTTGAAGCAATTTTGGTCTCCTTATTTTTTATTTTGTTCTGATTTTTCTCAAGTCTCCTATAAACATACATCTCCATTAAAATCTCTCTCTCTCTCTCTCTCTCTCTCTCTCTCTCTCTCTCTCTCTCTCTGTGTGTGTGTGTGTGTGTGTGTGTGTGTGTGTGTGTACATATGTGTGCAAACAGGAGGTTAACACTGGTGGTGGTCTGCAGGAGTTTTCACACAGTTGCTTTGAAGCAGGATCTCTCACTGGGGCCAAGACTTCGCTCGGTAGTCTGGGTTGGGTGGCCAGGGTCCCAGAGCTGCGCCTCTCTGCCTCTTCCCGGTGCTGGGAGTACAAGCAGGTGCCCCTCCAGCCAACTTTCCATGCGGGTGATGGTGATGGAAATTGGTCCTTGTGCTGTGTGATACTGCCTTACTGACAGAGCTACCTCCAAGAGCTCTACACTCTTAACTCCTAACAATCCCTTGACTCTCGGCTTGACCTGCTCAGAGAGCTTTCCCTGTGCTGTACCGCGGGGCCTCTCCGTCTGCTTTCAACTTGTTCGCAGAATGTTCTCTCTGATCATACAGGTCACACATAGCTATCAGAACAGTTGTTGATTTTATTCTATTTTATCCTTGTTCTGTGCTTAGAATATGTCCCAGTCACTTCTCTGTCTCCCAGGAGGAGCCAACCAAACACCCCCTCCACAGCAGCAGTAGGTTGAGCTGGCAGGTTTCTACCCATGTGGTTCAATATATTCTGTGTTTAGATTAAGGATATTGAAATCCCAAGAGACTGATTTTCTCCAGTCAATTTAAAACACATTTACTGAACTAGACTGCTTGGTGAGTTTCAGGTCAATGAGTCTAAAATTCCGTGTGGAGGGTGCTAGGGAACATGGGACAAGGTTGTCCTTCTTGCCCACATACATAACCAAACAGGCTAGGATGGCAGTGACACACAGGACTTTTAGACCCTTCTCAGTAGCTCAGTAGCTAAGGGGAACTGACCATTCACCCTATATAGTTCTTCGTCTGCCTCTCAGAAGCATGGCTGCTCGCACTGGCCTGACGCTCAGAGCTGCGCTCACCCTGAGCTGGGGCCATGTCAGCCCAGGCCTGTAAATCACTCTTGATTCTTGCTCCCTTCCTGTTGTGCTGACAATATCAGGAAGCTGCTGCGAGGGCCTCAGCCCACACTAACAACTGGCAGATAATGCTGAGTTGAAGGGACAGACATGTGGAAAACCTCATTCAAGGAAAGTTGTTAGCAAGTGTGAACAATGCTGATGAGAACAGGCCTTTCCCAGAGGCCCCTTAGAGGAGCCTGGCTGCTCACATTTATTCCAGGCCACCAGCGTCTTATCTTGCCAGTACCATGTGCTCCCACTTATCTGCCAGAAGCTGGACCCCACTGATGTTGACAAGCAGGCCAGCTTGCAGTGCTGGCCACCTAATAGAGATCAGGTGGCGGGAAAGACACACTCTCCCGTTCGTTTGCTCTCAGATAGTTTGTGTGTGTGATAGCAGTTGGAAAAGTATATTCCTAAGACCACTGTGGGCATGCTCATTCTCAGGGGCTGAGTGTTCTCGAAGCCCTGTCAGAGCCTATTTGTAGCTGCTGAGTTACCAAGGGTCCATGCCTCAGTGTTCTGAGAACCCTTTGTACTTTTGATCAAACAGTATGGATGGCCATGGAGCTGACATTGTGGCACTAGACAGAATTGAACTTGTTGAATTAAATGGAAGAACTGGTGTTGATCTTAGAAAACAAACAGATCACTGTGCATGCACATACTCACATATAGGCAAAGACATAGACACACACACACACACACACACACACACACACACACACACAAGCATACACTCAAACATGAGTATACAATTTCCTGTTAGCATCTGCATACAGAACACACACACACACACACACACACACACACACAGGAAAAACATATGTGTAGAGAGATAGAAAGCCAGGTACCACGTGTAACAATGTTGCTCCCACCACAAAGCCACAACGACTAGGTTCACACTGAACATCTTCTGGTGAGAAGATCATGACCTTGACCACGGACCTTTCCCCACTCTGCTCTTCAGTGTCTTTTTCAAAGCATTCTCAATAGAAAAAAGAAGTTCACGCATGTGCAGCTTATTGGTGGCCAGCATCTAAAGAGCGTGTGGAAGTGTGGGTTCAATGGAAGATCCTCCTCTCTTAAGATGGGGTTGTGGTCCCTGTGTCTCAGGCTAAGCAACTTGGAGCCTTGACAAGAGCCTGGAGAGGGGTGATGTCGCATGGGTGACCAGTTGTCTCCGTTGTGTACAGATCCTGGTCTACTTTTTCTATAGCTCATGTGAATGCTTGTATTTCCCCACTGAAAACCAGACTCCACAGGTTCAAGCCAAACAGGGAAACAGTCTCCACTGTATCCAAAACACGCAGCAGGGGGCTCAGCACGTTACAAGGGGTTGATGCTCATGAGCGTGTGGTGACAACCGCCACGCAGCAACCCTGCTCTCGATGTTATTCTCAGAACAGAGCTTGATTGTCCATGTCGTGGATGATTATGCAGAAATGCAGTTTCTTCAAGATCATGTACATTTCATGAAGCCAGCCTACTAAAGGATGCAGAGGATAATACTCAAATAATCGTATTATCATTATTTATAATAATAAATAAATGAATAATGTTCCACAACAATGGTAATAAACTTTATTAGAAATAGGAGATCTTAAAACATTCAAAACTAAGGAAGATAGAGTAAAAATAACCAAGACTTTGTCCTCCAAAGCATGAAAGAAATAAGTCTCGGAGAAATTTATTCGGATCAGTAGAAAACAGTGTCGAAGGCCAAATGATTCAGTCAGGGATGGTGCCGATATTCACACACCACAGTGTTAAGCACAGAATGTAATCAGCCAACAGAATATCTTGGTGCAGCATGGCCACCAGCACTAGTCACCTTCACCAGAGTTTACATCAGTAAAGTATAGTGGATGCTTCCTCAAAAGAAATGGCACCAAAGCTGAGCCAGTGAAAGCCAAGGACAAGGAAGGTCCTAGTGGCTGTTACAGTAGGGTGAAGCAGGAATGAGCACGGAAAGATGAAAGGGTGGAGTGTCAGTGGGAATGTGCTGATGACCACCCATGCCCACGAGGAAGCTGGGATGATTTCCCACACAGGTCAAACATGTTGGGAGAGGCTGGGTGGCAGCAAGGGACGCCATGGGGACAGCGCTGGAGATCAGCTTCAGCCTAAAGAGGACGCCACACACTGGCTTCCTTGGATCTGTTCTAACCAACAAGGGAGCAGCACGGGCGGTGGAGACACAGCAGCAGGTGCATCTGCATCAGCCACAGACAGTGGTGGAGAAACTAGAATGGGGTTGGTAGCCAGCCTTGGAGAAGTCAGAGCAGCAAACTTTCAGAGAACGGCTGAACGCAAGGCCAGAAGACGAAGCACCGGGTCTCCTCCAGAGGGTCTCTGTGATGGTAGGATCCAGACTTGGAAGGAAAGGGAGCAGTGTGTGAAGAGATGACCAAAGATGAAGTTCTCTGGCAATGCCAGACGTAAAATTACTGCACAAAAAAATAAAAATACACATGAAGGAAGTTGGAAATAAAGTGGAGTGAGAAATGGAGCATTGTTCTTGGAGGGCTTGCAAAATATGCTAAGCCCTAAAGGAAGGGCAAGAAACGGGGAAACAACAGGATAGAGCTGTGGAAAGGAGGCTGATGTAGACAGGCCACAGCAACTCTACTCAGTTAGAGCATGCCTTCTGTCCTCTACACTCTGTTCCTGGGCTCCGGAGCACAATGCTGTTCTCCAGATACTCACAGCCCAGATAGGGAGAAAGTGCACAAAGTAACACAGTTCTGTGTCTGATGGTAAGCCTCCATAACGCCATGTGTCTTTAAAGCTCAACATGTTAGAAATTCCAGGTGAGAAACACTGCCAAGGAAAATCATGTAGGGTCTCGGATTGAGAGACACACGCTAGTGGAAAGCATGGAAATGGAGAGGGTGAGAAGAAATGATTCACTAGGCAGTTTTTGGGGTGCAAGCAGAAGAACCAGAGCTCAGGTCTTCAGGACCCACTTAAAAGCTTTTGCAGCTACAGGTACTGCCCTATATCCATACCCTTGGCGCTGAAGGCAGGTCCTGGAGCTCGTTGGCTAGTCAGTTTTCCAAGCTGATGAAGTCTGGGTTCAATGAGAGACTTTGTCTCCAAAAATGAATGTGGAGAGCTATTAAAGAAGGCGTGTGACCTTGACCTTGAACTCCTCACACACCTGCATACATAAGCACACACACAGACACAGAGACACAAGCACACAGACACAGAGACACAAGCACACGAGAGAGAGAGAGAAATTGGAGAAAATATCAAACAATTTTTACAGAAGTCCAGGAGGGGGACACTGGGGGACATTAGCTATGAAAAGGATATGTTTCTCTGAAGAAAGTTTTGGGCTTTATAAATATGTCCTCCTGCAAGCAGTGCTGGGCCAGCGCTCTTGTCTCCATCCCTTGGAGTGTTATGAAGCCATCACATCCCCACTTAATTTTTTTTTTGCTAATTGTTATCTTAGTCACAGTGATGAGAAATGTAACTAACGTACCTAGGCTTTATAGACGAACTAGGCAGAGTTGAGCTTCAGCCAAAACTGGAAGCTGTGAGCATTCAAGACACAAGCATGGGCACAGTGTGTCAGCTGTCCAAATCTGAATGAGTTGGACTAGTGTGTTGATCCAGGGGTGAGACATGTCATGCCTCTACTAAAAGATGCACAGGAAAAGAAGATGCACAGAAGACCAACGTCCAAATGGTCCATGAGACTGAAGTAACTTTAGTGGTAGGAGTGGGGCAGTCAAAGGATAAGAGCCATCCCAGCCTCCAAGGTTGGATGAGTCAAAAATATAAGAACAAAAATAGTGTAATATTGTGAGCAGAGAGGGGACGGTGTCTGAGTGTGAGCTTGCAGAGAAGGCAGAAAGTCAGACTCCGTCAAGTTCCATGGAGTGACATCAGGAAGGTGGTGGGGGTAGGGGCCAGCAATTGGCAGAGCTGTGGCTGCTGAGACAGGAAAGAGAACCCAAGAGAAAATGGAATGGGTTAAAAGAGAGGGTCCTGAGGAAGTCTGAGAGAACACAGCACAGAACATGGCTGCTGCATTGGCAGTGGAGAGCTGAAACAAAGAACAGCAAGGAAAGATCTGTCCCTATCCAGGAAGCCTATGAGAGTTTGAGGCAGGAACTTAGAGGATGCTGGTTGTTTTGGAAGGCCAGCTTTCATTCAGCTGTGAGATGGGAAAGTGGTACCATGGAGCTGTGGAGGACTCTTTCCTGTGTCTGCACTAAAGGGCCTTAGTGATTACCTCATCTACGCTCACCATGTGGGCCGATGATGTCAGGGTTCATTGGTGACATTTTGAAAGCTCTAGATGATAAGAAGACTGGGGAATTATCAATGAAAAGTGTCACACCCTGCAAAGGGAGGAGGCTGGAAGCAATAAGGATGAAAGTGGGAGCTAGGTAGCTCCTGGTGGACTGGAAGGAGACGGAGGAAGCTAGGGTCCCAGGAACCTCAGGAAATGGATTGTGGGGGTGATCCAAAGTGAACATAGAGAGTTTAGTGGCGTTTGTGGGGTGATTTGGACATGGACTGGATTGGAAATGTTCTGCATCAACACAGAGATGAGATGGCTGTGATAGCAGGTGACACTGTTACACCCCTCTGAGATGTCATGAGTTTCTCTCTCTCTTGCATAACAGTGTCCTGTCAGTCTACTTCATTGATGACTCCATATACAATGTGCACCTGATGCCCTTGCCGTAGCATGTATCCACTGATAAACACTGAGATAGAGTCTTGCTGCAAAGCCCACACAAATGCTCAGCTCACATGCACATGCGCCCATATCTGCCCTGATGAGCCATTTCACACGCTTGCTCACTCTCTGTTGTACCCGCTCTGCACACTGGACATGCACATGACACCGAGTTTAGGGATGTGAGGAGCTAAGCCATGCTATCCTTGGTCTTATACTTCCAAGCCTCTGGGGATTAAGAAACCTAAATAAACATTTCTTTGGGTAAGTGCTGTGGGATGAATACTTTAATCTCTAAGATTAAGCTCTTTGACAGTCCTAAAATAAGAGGCTAATTTTGATACTGAGTTGGTTATTATTTAATGCTACTGCAAGAAAAGCAGACGTATTTCTTGTTCTCACTGTGTGTGTGTCTGTCTCGCTGTTTCTGTCTGTGTCTCTGTCTCTGTCTCTCTGTCTCTGTCTCTCTGTCTCTCTGTCTCTCTGTCTCTCTCTCTCTCTCTCTCTCTCTCTCTCTGGAGCACTTCTCCCCCTTTCCTGCTCTCCCACGCTTGTACAATAAACTTCTCCATATCATTTTTAAAAAGAGAAAAAATATAATAGGCAGATAATTTTATCTTGCTTAATCTACATGTACATGCCACAGTGATTTTCCCTTATATTGTGGTATTGGGTGCATTCTTACACTCTTATATAGAGAAGAGGCATACTTCAAAGACAACAGGACAATGGGGAAATAGTTCCATGGTAACCTAATGTCTTTTCAAACCTCCACATGCTATGGTTTAACTGGGGCTATGTTAAAATGCACACTAACTATAAGAGACTGATTTGAGTCATGGGAACTCCAGCAATCACTGTGGCTAGTACCTACAAGCCCCATCTACCACTTGCTGTCTCCTCAAGCACATGGACACCTTAGCTCACGCTAACCCACAGCTCTGGTTATGGTTATGGGGTACGAAGTATCTCATCCCCAGCTCATGTCACTAGTTGGGGAGGATGTGGAACCTTCTGGAGGTGGAGTCTGGCTGGAGGTATAAAGTGACTAGAGAAATTCCAGCCCTGGGTCCCAGCACACTATCGTCTGAGGTCCGCTGTGATGTGAGGGGCCTCTGCCATATGGTGGGTGCCGCCACCATGGACCCTGCCATGCTTCCCCACTGAGACCCTCAAAAAATGTGAGCTGGGATAAAACTTCCCTCATGAGCCCTGTTTTGGTTGTGCATTTTCTCATAGCAATATAGGTAATGTTTATAGATTCAGCCAAAAAGTCAGCCTGAGGACCCAGGAAATAAAGGAGACCAGAAATCTTCTTCTGTTCAGCTGTTTCCATCTGAGGAGCTACTCAGGATATGACAGATGGTAGATTGGAGATAGATGAGAAGATAGATGGTTGATAGATAGATAGATAGATAGATAGATAGATAGATATATACATACATACATACATACATACATAATAATTGATAAATGATAGACATTAAATATTATGTCATCTTTGACAGGGCCTCAGGTGTGGAATTTATGGCATTGGCTGAACTGGGCAAAACATCCTAAGATCTAGCTTGAAATCCTATGTTTTCATATATCTGGTAGATATATATGAACACAATATAACTTGTGTGATTTTAGATTGTCAAGTTAAAAGAGAAAACATTGCATGTTTCCACCCTGCTGAGGGATAGCTGGACAAGCACTGCAAGGGTTGGAGTGCCCAGCCTTACATCACCCAAGCGGATAGAACGTGGGCCGATTTGCAGGTGGGGGCATTTCTGAGGATGTCACTGTTTGGATACAAAATGTTCCCTGCGGGCTCATGTGCTGCTGTGGGCTTGACTTCCAACTAGTGATGCTCTTTGAGGACATGAAGGCCAGCTAGAGGGAGCAGGTCACTTGGGTTGTGTCCGCCCACAGTTCCTTCTTCCTGTCTGTCCTGGAGTGAACAGCCTCCGGCTCCACGTGCTCTGGCTGCCGTGGCGTTCTCTCTAGTCCTCGGCTATCCTGGTTCTGGCCTGCTCTTCCAGGTGTTTTAATCACAGATAAGCAACAGTAACTGTGATGGCGAGTTATCTGTCAGCATGACAGAATCTAGAATTGCCTAGTAGACACTGGGCTGCTGTCTGTGGGAGGTTATCTTGATTGTGTTGGGTGAGTTGGGAAGACCTAGCCACTGTGGGTGGCCCATTCCCTACCTGGGATGCCAGGCTCTGTAGGCTGGGAAATGGAATTGAGCAGCTCTGCTTCCTGACAGTGACTGCAATAGAATGGGCTGCTTCAAGGCCCCCCACAGTGGCTGTTTCAAGCCTTCCCCCCTCCCTATAGCTACTTCAAGCCTCCCCTCTCTGCCCCCCCACACACACTGTGGCTGCTTCAAGCCCCTACTACCTTGACTTCTCCACCTTGGTGGGCTGTGCCTTCAACTGTGAGCTAAAATGAACCCTTTCTCTTTTGAATTGTTCTTGTCAGAGTATTTTATTACAGCAACGGAAAAGGAGGTAAGGCCCTAACTCCCACAGTTAAGGTAACATGTAGTCACAACCCCAGTCCACACAAACGTTAACAGTAAGAGAGCACTGCTCCTGGACACGGAAAGTTTCACCCTTGGAGTCTCTGTACACGGGACCCTTACTGTACACTACCTAAAATTAGCAAACACTCACCCCAGTGGATCCAGTTGCTGTAAATAGACAAAAGCCAAAATGTTACAGGATATTTTCTAATGTGGTTTTTTAAAAAAAAAAAAAATCCTTAATGAGTTCTCAGATAACAACAGAAATCAATTATTTTGACCGTCCTCTGAACTGCCCAGGGGGCAGTGCATGAGGGTGTTTAGATAGAACCAGGAAGTTGTCCTCTGCAGACATGGCGGAGGAACCAGTGGTCAGAACCCACCTGACCTTTGAAGAAGGCCAATATGAAGACTCCTGGTGGCCTTTGCATTGCTCTGTTCCCCTCTTGGCACCCTCTGCGGTAGAGAAGGGTCTTATAACTTGGAAATGGAAGTCAAGTGGTCTCTGAGGCCATCCCGCTTGTGGTGGGTCTGGGCTCTACCTCCTGAGAGTTATGTGAGCTCGGAGAGGCCACTCCGTAGCTCTGATCTGGGTTATACTTGTCTGATTTTCAAGACTATGAAGAAATTACCCAAGGATACACAATTTATGAAGAAAAAAGGGTTGGGGGGCTGAACAGCCGAGATTGGGCAGCCTCACTGGTTTGTCCTCTGTTGAGGACCTAATGACATAGGAGGAACATGAGTGAAGGGAGAGCCCTCCTGTCACTGAGGAGGAAGGGAAAGAGCCATCAGCAGCCAGGCTTGCTTCCTCCTTGGAGTCCCACGCCTTTTATTCTAAGGGCATTGCCTTTAGTCACCAATCACCTTTCAGCAGGATGTTCTTCAAGGCTCAGCCTCTCAGGTTGCTTCACCGCAGACCAAGTTTCCAACACAGGAACTCTTGGGGGATAAGGCATTTTGTAGCGCATAGTGTTGAGTTTCCACAGGCTTCAAATGCTTCCCAAACAGGGTGCCAAAGGTCAGCTGTGGGGAAGTGTCATGGTCTTAAGCGTTTTCTGGCATCAAGATGGTTCGGTGTACCTGCGCACGCGCGTGTGTTTGGTGTGAATGTGAGCGTGCCACGGCACCACGTGGAGGTCAGATGGTGCTCTCCTGCCATGTGTATCTGGAGTTCTAACCCAGGCCCTCAAGCCTGGCAGCAAGCACCTCTGCTCACTCAACCATCTCCCTGGCGCCACTTGGAAAACTCGTAGGTGATTTATTATTGGTGTCACTGTGTCTTCAAAAGAAAAAGTATTTTTGGGGGGTGCCTACCACAAGCCTAAGGGCCACTCGGATGAGGGACAGCAACTCAGACACAGAGACTTCCCTGTGTCTTCCAGGCTTGCTAAAAACACAAGACAAATTTAGTAAACTCCAAGGTGATGATGCCTATTGCTTTCTTCTGGACCTTTTCGTTTGAAATAACGGTGTGAACAGAAGGCAGAGCATTGGCCGCATGATAAGTTAGCCTGCAGAGTTGTGCTGGAAAGCATTTCGTGGAGTTTGTTGGGGCTAGTATGGAGATTCACAAGAGGGTGTGGGTAGGGAAAGCAAGTAAAAGCATGAGTGTGAGAGGTTGTCTGTGGGGAGAAACCATTGGAAAAAGCCCTTTGGATGACTTGCTTCCATAAGGGCGGGGCATTAGAAGTAATTGATGGCACCCTTGGTCCTGTGCCTAACACTCTCTTGAACACCGAGCTGTGGATCTGGCTCTCACGGCACCTGAGCGTGGTCCAAGGCTTGATGAGCAAAGGCGTCTCATCTTCTGTCAATTTGACCCTTGGTGAGCAGAGAACTCCCGGTGACATGTCAGACTAAAGGCCAGGGTGCTGCTGCGCAATGAGAGGACTAGAGAGGGAAATACAGAGAGCCTGGTTTGTGTGCCTTGTTTGGGTTTCAGAGACACGGCCCCCAAAAGTTCCACCTCTGAGGCTGTTTCAAGAGAGGGAGATGTGCTTCAAGGGTGCACGGAAGGCAGACTAGACCCCAGGGAGCCGGCGTGGTGGCTCTTCCTACTTACTGTGTAGATGATGGGCTTTGGCATCCTGCTGAGAGCAGCGCTGGGTCCCCTAGGCTGGCAGCCTGCCACTCAGGCCCCACAGCATCTGCCTGGATGGATGTCAGGTGCGTCCTGTGATAACTGGAATCTGGAGGTCCAGCCCACACTATCAGGGGGCCTTGATGGGCACTGTGATGGATCAGCGAGCATCAACGGAAGCAGTTGTGGAGGACTGCTGAGCGGCACGCATGATAACACTTTTCCGAGTTATATTTATCATTAACTATGGGGAAGCATCTTTCAGAACCTAGAAGTTCTCAGTCGCACCACTTCATATGACTACATTCAGCCCCAGAGCAATGAAAATCTTCAAAATAAAATTTGGGAGATAGCAGTCAGGACAAGGCAACGTGGATGCATGGGGAGGGTCCTGTGACTGATGGAAACAACTGGTTTCAGGCGGTTGGGAACCTGTGATCTGGCGTACTTCTTGAGAAGTCAGATAACAATCAGCAGACAGACAAAAGATTCTAAACTCCTTTTTCACCCACAACACTTCTGAGGGAAAGGTCCATCAACCTGGGAGAGACTGCTCATCCGGCAAGCATGTGGCGAGCGTCCTCTGTGACAAAGGTTCAGACACCACCCCACTCTTGACAAATAGACAAAGTGCCAGGATCTCAGAACCTCCCAGGCAAACAGCAAGTCGTGTTTGTATGTGAAGTGCCTCTAAATATGGGCCTGCTTGTGTGTGTGTGTGTGTCTCCATGCATGCACATGTGTGTGTATTCCTGTATGTTATATGTGCACATAGTGTGGGGTGCATTTGGTGGTCAGAGACCCCAGGTTCTTTTCCTCAGATGCTGTTTTGTGTGTAGTTGTGTGTGCATCTGTGTGTTGGGGCCCTAAGTCGACTTCACTTTTCTCAGTTGCTCTCCACTGCCCGGCTGGACCCAGAATGTGCCAGTTCCAGCCAGCCTCGCTAACTAGCTCACTCTGGTCATCTCCTGGGTGTGCTTCCCAAGTGTTGGGATTCCTGTTGCCCTCAAGCCTGGCTGGCTTTTGTGTGGGTTTTAGATAATTAAATTCTGGTCCTTATAATGTACAGTAATCATGTAATCTCTCTCTCTCACTGAGCTACCTCTCAGCCACACCTTGTTGGGTTCTGTTCTGGTTTGTTTGCTTGTTTGTTTGTTTGTTTGTTTGTTTTGAAGACAGTCTCCAGGTTAGCTACCTGGTCAAGGAGCCCTAGCCATTCGCCACACCCCTATCTCTACCTCCCCAGGACTAGGCTTACAAGTATGTATCACCATGCCTGTGTGTGTGTGTCTGTATGTGCGGGGATATATGTATGGTGTATGTGTCTCTGAGTGTGTGTGTGTATGTGTGCGTATTTGTGTTTATGTGTGTATGTGTGTGCGTGTGTGTGTGTGTGTGTGTGTGTGTGTGTGTGTGTTTTCTGGGGGTTAAACTCAGGTCCTCATGCTTATAAGGCAAATACTTTACCCGCTGAACATCTCCCAAGCCCAGCATATTCCTGTGTTCCTAGAAGAATTCAGAAAGGGGAAACACTAGTTCTGCTGGCATCACCCGGAGGGCTTCTGAGAGGAACAGCAGGGAAGCTGTGCTGTTGGGAATCATGTCTTGGCTGCATTGGTAAACTCCGTGCACACGTGGTTTACGAACAACAGAAGTCTATTTCCTACAGTTCTGGAAGCTAGAAGGTCAATGTCAATGTGCCAGTAGATGTGACAAGAGGTGAGGCCTAAGTCCCGGCCTCAGATGGCGTATTCTCACCTAGTGTAAGGAACTAACGTTACTCTGAAACATCACCTATAAGAACAGTAAAACCCTGTTCATGTGATCTAATCACCTCCAAAGGCTTAACCTCCAAAATCCATCATCACCTCGGGGTGAAAATTTCAACATACGATTTTCTGGGACACAGACATTCAGATCAAAGGAAGTAAAGCGCTAATGTCATAGCTGTTGGTCACAAGCCATACAGTTTCTATGCCAGGTAGAGGAAAAACTCAAGTGTGGATGTTCAGGAGTGGTCAGGTGGGGGTGTAATGTGTGGTGTGCCCGTGTGTGCCCGTGTGTGCCCGTGTGGTGTGCCCGTGTGTGCCCGTGTGTGTATGGTTAGTGAGGGGGAAGATAGAGACAGATAAGCAATAGGGAAGAATAGCAAAGATGTCCCCATTGCATTCACAGGGCAAGTCCAACCATGCTCTGTGCATTCAGACTCGGGATGATGTGTCTGGCAATCTCAGCTCCGGAGGACAGAGTCTACCATCCAGCTCAACGCTCCCTCTGGTGATGGGAGAACCATTCTAAACTCCCTCTCCAGAAAGAGCCACTGACCAGCTAGGCTAAGCCTCTGCTTGGATGCCACTCAACGTTCTTATGACGTTACTACTGTTCTCTGCTGGTGGACTATCCAAATTATCCCTGGAAGGAGCTCCTGCCTGCCAGTCAAAGCCATGAGTGGCAGAAAGCTGCGCTTCATAAAGGAATGGACTAACAATCTAGCAAAGGAGAGCCAGGGAGTAGAGAGTCCTGACCACAGGGATGGATGAAAATAATCCCGCAGTGATTTCCAACGCTCGCTCACCCAACTTCACACTTAAAACCAGCAGCGTTACGGAGCCATACTCCATATGCCACACTCCCAGGGCTTGTGCCCAGGGCTAGCTGCCTGACACAAAATGAACTCCATGGTATTTGTGTGTGTGTGTGTGTGTGTGTGAACTTTTTGTTTCATTTTGCTTTATTTTGGCAGGTTTTGTCTTATTAGTCTTTACCTATTTGTTGGTTTGTTTGTTTTGAATTTCTTTTCTTTTGTGGTTTGGGAGGGTTGTTTCTTGATTGATTTTGGTTTGGTTTGGTTTGGTTTTTGTTGGGTTGTTTGTTTGTTTGTTTATTTGTTTTGTTTTTAGAGAGGGAGAACATAAAGTTGGAGGCAGGCACGGTCTGCGATGGTTTGGAGAAAAGGAAATATAATCAAATATAGTGCATGAAAAAATAATTCATTAGAAATAAAATAAGCAACATACTGCTGATAGGCCTGCCAACTAAGGGAACATGGCTGAGAGGAAGAAAGAAAAAGGTCTGATGAGAGGAAGCCTGCTCAGAAAACGGAACATGATAGACATGGGCTTCCTGGAAGCCTAGAGCCGAGAATTATAAATAGACAAGGAACAGTGATAAAACACACGGCCAGTGTGCAAGAAAGCTTGAAGCATTCCATCCCAAGAGGTCAGTGTGAGAGTAAAGAGAAAGTTCTGGCAAGCCTGACCAAGCAAGGAAGAGAAGAAGGAAGAAGGCACACACACAATCAACCACCCACACGTTCACGACCTCGTGCAGTAGTGTATTCATTCCTTCACACGGGAGCCATGCTGCACCTGGTACTCATTTTGTACTTACCTGAGGCTATAGTCAAGGGCCAAAAGGTTATCAAAGCTAGACCAACTCTCAGAGCAGAAAACTTCACCTGGCTTCCTGGCTGCACACCCCATGGCTCTTCCCTCCTGCCTTAGCATTATCAACTTAACACAGCCTAGAGGCCCCTGAGAAAGGGATCGTGATGGGTGGATTAACCAGGTAGCATTAGCCTATGGGAATACTTGGGGGTGTGGTCTTAATTGTTAGTTGATGTAGGAAGGCCCAGTCCACGATGGGGAGGTGGTGCCGGGCTATATAAGAAAGCTGGCCATGAAGGCTATAGAGCAAGAATAATATAACTTGGTGCCTAAGAGCCCTGGCCGCTCTTGCAGAGGACCTGAGTCCAGTGCCCAGCGCCAATACCATGGTTTACAAACATCTGTAACTCCAGTCGGGGGTATCTGATGCCCTCTTCTGGCCTCCCTGGGGAACTGGGCATGCAAGTAGTGCACATACAAATCAGAGAAATCACTCACACACATAAAATAAGAATTAATAAACCCACACATTGAACAGAGTTCTCTTCGATCTCAAAGTGGGCGGGTCCTGTTCTCCACGCAGGCCCCTGGTTGGCTTGAACCCGCTGTGGAAATGCCCCTCTCCTTCCCCGACCGAGCTGCTAGAGATGGGGACGTGTTAAGGTCTCCACACTGAGAGGAAGAAAAGGCATTCACTTTCTACATTGAAAGACAACTTCTGTGTCAGCTCCTTCCTTCCTGTTTTGTGTAGCTGAGAGAAGAGTGTGTCATCGGGGGCTACCTCAGCCATCTTATGATCATGAGGTAATGAATGTGACGCTTTGTTTTCTGGTCCAACTGGTCAAAGATCGCAGAGAATGGGAAGAGAACGGCTTGGGTCCCCGATGACAGAAGCCTTCGCTGTACCAGAGGAGAAACGGTCCACCCCTGCTCTTGATGAAGGAGAATATAGAGGATGATAAAGTCACCATACCGTTTATTGACATCAGTTAACCAACCCACACAGCAGCCCTAGAGCAAAGGAGATTCCAAAGAGACTTTTAGGATCCCATATCGGAACCTGGCCGTGGCCCCTGCGGCTGTAACACCCATCCTCGAGGCTCAACAGAGAGGTGGAGAGACTACAGGACTTAGCAATAGTGAAAAGGAGGGAAAGCCTGCTCTGGGTTCAGGGCAGAACTTTCCTCTGCTGTGCGGCCTGCTGGGAACATGGCCAGTTGCGTAAGATGATAGGATGGGACACGGAGCAAATGGGTACCAGTGAGTGCCAGAAAGTGGAGGGCTAGATAGCTAGAGGGGAAAAGCTAACTGGTCAAAGGATGCTCCAGTTACATGGAGAATGAGGCTGAAGCACTTCAAAATTCAACCCAGACCATCTTAACCAGCTCATCTTGTGAGGAACATGATGGTTTGCAGGCACATCCATTACCCTGTGGGTTAAACAGGGATTTGGCGAGAGGCTCAGATGTGCACATGCTCCGTGGCCACTGCTCAAGGCCTGGGAGAATGCCAAATGCATGGACTCAAGTCTCTCCTGGTGCACCTGGGTTTGGGTAAGAGCCAGGTGTCATCTTCCTCCTCCCTCTATTTCCCATGATCCTCTACCTGCATTGCCCTCAGTCTTTCCTCCTCCTGTGCTCTGTGGAATGTCTAGCACCCTCACAAGGCAGCCCTGCCAGGGATTTTCCAGACAAAGGACACAGTAGGCAGTATAGAGGGGCTGATAGGCCTTAAGTTTTGTTTTATGAAACAGTGGGACCTTTTAAGAAATAGATTTGTCATATTGAAACTAGGTCTTCACCATCTTATTCTGCATATTTTTTTTTATCTTCTGGTTTTTTAAAAAGTCAATACAAATACAGAGTTGAATCTATCAGTTTTATACTTTTATTTTTACAGTACTTAGTACTGAACCCAGAGCCTCAGGTATACTGTGCAAAAGCCCTGCCGCTGAACTATGCCTGAAGGCCATATGGTATATTTTTGTTCTGAGATAAGCTCTTCCCACATTGCCCAGGATGACCTTGAACTCGATAGCCTCCTGAATCTGCTTCCCCTGGAGCTGAGAATTCAAGCCTGTGCCACCAGGTTGGGTTTAATTTTATGTATATTTTTTGAGGCTCTATTTATGGAAATTGGGCACCAATCATGTCTCTCACGGGGTCCTCAACAGTTCAACTCAGATTTGTCCAACGATGACTTTCCTCCTTTGTAGTGTGTGTGTGGGTGGTGAGTGTGTGCATGCATGTGTGAATGTATGTGAGGTGTGTGTGAGTGTGTGTATACACATGTGTAAATGCTCATATGTGTGAGCATGTGTGCATGCACACACAGGTCTGCGTGCATGCATGGCAGAGGACGGCCTTGGACATGCCAGGAAGGTTATCCACTTTCATTGAGAAGTTGTCTCACATCCCTTTTCCTGCCTTCCTAGAGTTAGGCTCACATAGGATCACAGGAACAGACCTCCAAGGTCCATGTCTCTCTCCACCCACAACTTGCTGCTGTCACAGCTTTGCCAGTACTGACCAGAAACTGGGGATTCTGAGTTTTTTCCCTCCAGGCCCAGAGAGCAGACAGATGTGAGCTGAGAGGGAAACATCCACACCAGCCAGTGTCCTCACATTTGCACCCCAGCTCCTGCTCTCTACCCCACGTGTGACCATGAAGAACTGGGTTGGCCACCCCACATGGCACTGTTTTCTCATCACCAAAAGGAAGTATAGTCATTCTTTCCAGGTTGATTTGCAGCATTGTTACAGCAGATGGTTCTCAATGGCCTCTCACCATTCACTTTAAATACAAAGAACAAAAAAAAAAAAAAAAAAAAAAAAAAAAAAAAAGTGACTCTGTGCTTTGAGCATTGAAAGATGATCATATTGTAAAGAATTTATCTCATTGTTTTACTTTGTAACAAAATTCAGGGAAAAATTTAAAACTCTTTAATGGATTGACTCAAATGATTTTTTTTAACCCTACAAAATTACCTTTTCTGGCTTCTATATTTATATGCAACAAAAACCCAAGTCAAAATAAAAGCGTAAAGGATGATAAGTGTTTTTATTTTGCATCTTCATTCCAACATGTGATTACTTTTCTCACAGAAGATATTTAAATTACAACCTGGTCATTTTCTAATGGGCAAAAATGAATATTGCAATAATATGAAAGTTGATTCTTTGGCCAAGACCCATCAAGACTATGTGATAGGACTTCATTGTAAAGTGTTTTGTTTCCCTGTTCATATTTTTTGCCTGGTCCAAGGAAGTAAAGAAAGTTATCCTCTAGATAGTGAAAGTCTACCCTTCACCTTCTATAGTTAAAGCTACTAGTTAACGTGTGTATAGAGTGAGGTGGGACTGAACATACGTTAATGTGCTATTATTTGCATCATAACATGGCCTAGGCTGACTGCTGCCTTAGGGGAGAGAAGACCATCAGGCTGTTCCCTGGCTATTGTGAGTGGAGCAGCAGTGGCTGCTGGTGAACAGGTGTCTCTATACTTGGACATAGAGCCCTTTGGGTATATGACCAGAGCAATATAGTTGGATCATATGCTAGACTTATTTTCAGCTTTTTGAGGAACCTCTACACTGATTTCCATAGGAATCCCATTTCACTGATAGAATCAAATAATCTTCTTACACCAATGTCCTTACCCTGCTTTATTGGCCCTTTGCCAGCTACTCAACACAGAGGACAGGTGGGGACTTTCAAAATGACGTGTCCAGTGATCAAGTGAATTCCTGTGTATCAGTCTGTGCGTTTAGGAGATAAGGCTACATCCTGTGGTCTCACGGACAACTCTGCCCTCAAACCACAGGCCTGCCACCATGTGTGTGGCCCTACGCAAGTGTCTAGAACTCTCCAAGCAGCTGCTTCCTTATCAATAAAATGGAAAACAGTACCTGCTTCCAGCCATTGCTGTGAGGATGGAATTGGGATGGTATTTGTGCTATGGTTTTCATAATCTTGGTCCATGATGTTCCTCAAAATGGCATCTTCTCTTACTACTATATATCAAAAGCTAGTGGGAAGAAAGAAAAATACAGAAAACCGTGTCAGTGCCAGGTGTGGGGTTTTTTGGAAGTCATTCATACATTCCCTTCAGACCACATCTGAATCAAAGCAAACGGCTGCAAAGAACAATGCAGAGGCATTTTTAAAGGGTTGAAATAACTGGATAGATAGATAGATAGCTACGTGGATGATGGACAATGGATGATAAGTAGATACATGATAGATTAATCCATGATTGATAATAATAAATAGTAGATAGAAGATAGCTAGGTAGTAGATGATAGGGAAAGAGAGAGAGAGAGAGAGAGAGAGAGAGAGAGAGAGAGAGAGAGACAGGTGATAATGGTCTACTCAAAGAGCACATCTCCCTTAAGTCAAGTCATCTGTGACATACACAGCTTCTAAGAAGGCAGTGTGTAAGAAGACAAAGGAAAGAATGAGCAAACCATTCATGCATGCCAGAAATGACACAAAGCTTCTGAAGATTCATCTCAGGACCCAACAGGGCTGTTAATTGGTCTCCACATTCCAGACTAATTTCTGGAGGCCATGATGAAGGTTCCAGTCTACTTGACGATCAGATCCAAAACTGCTTAATATCAGGTTCATCAGACTGCTTTGATCAATGCAGTCACAGGCCAGCATAGACGACTTCATTAGGGAAAGCAGGCCAGCCCCTGGATGGGAGGACTGACAAAAGAGCCTGTCTCCATCCCTGTTTCCCCAGTGTGCCAATAGATGATGCTGAGTACACAAACATCTTGTCAGTGAGTAGACGGGAAGACAGTTGGCTATGGCAGGGGTATGTGGTTCTATCGTTCTACTTGGACATACAGATTTTCCATATGTTAGAATCATTTTTCATTCTCAGGCTCAGTCAGTTAAGTGCAGCTCATACTTTTAAACTCTACTTTATTTGGGGTTCCTTAAGACCTCTCCTCCACCACCCCTTCTCTGAGCCTGCCTCGAACTCCCTTCTCTCTCTGGGCTCTGATATTTATACCCTCTCTGAGTCCTCAGAATTAAACTAACTGCAGCTGGCAAAGACCAGGCCCCTCTCCAAGCTACATGAAGGCTGTTATCAGCTGTGGACAAACAAAAAGCATCTAGATATCCCACACTTGAGATTAAAATAAAACCCGTTTACAGAACATAACTGAGTTTTTAAAGAACCCAGAACTTCCACTACAGTTAAGTGCTTGCCTTGCAAGCTCAAGGACCTGTGTTGGATGCTCATCGCCCATGTGGACATGGTGGCATGAGCTTGTAATCCTAGCACCATCGCAGAGGTAGAGTCAGGAGGATCTCTGGGGCTCTCTGGTCAGCTAGGCTAGCCTACTTGATGATTTCAAAGCATGTGAGACTCTGTCTCAGAAAGGCTGTGGCAGACACTCTCATCCTCCAGAGTCCTCTGACGTCACACATGCACACACACTCATGCATGCCTACAGAAAAACAACAGGTTTAAACTCCCCTCCAGCCTCTCTCCAGACCTTTGCTCCTCTTGTCATTTTTTGTGCCCTCCCCCTTCAAACCTTGCATGTCCCTGTTCCCCTCCCCTACAGTGAAGTAATATGACAATAGTGTGACAGGGAGATGGGTATTTGGGACCATTCTATTGGTACAAATTCCTCTGCTCAGCCGTGTGTTTGCTGAGCTGGCGATCCCATCTCGGAAGCTCAGGAAACTAAAAGAAGGCGAATAGCCAACACGTGTTTTCTTTTTCTTCATTGTACAAATTTGTGGCTTCAAGTCTACACTTCGCTAAGGCTGTTTTTCCTCTTTCCAGTTAAAATCTAGGAAGACAGGGGGATCTGTGAGTCACAGAGGCATCCCTGGATAGCATCTCGATGATTTAAGGGTAAAAGGATAAGAAGTATACGCATCCCACTCCACACAAAACACACGTTGGCACTGAGAGGGACAGCGTCTGGCAGAGCGTGTTTCTGGTTTTGTGCAGGTCTGACTGCTTGGGAGGTGTAGTGAGATACATGAGCCCCCCCACCCCAGTGCCAAACGTGGGCTGAGCTCACTTCACCCCTCCAACCCACAGCTGCTGGCTTGTTCCTGTTCTAATACACTTTGCTTTGGTTACCTTTCCCCCCCCCCCCCCTTTTTCCTTTTCTTCACATTACAGATTTGGCCCAGTTTGATGATTCCTCCTACTCTGGGCCTGTCTGAGCTCTGTGTCCTGGCACGTGGATGGTAACCTAATACAAACTGACATAAAGCTTGGGAAAACCGACAATTTGATCTCATGTTCACTTTTATATGGAAAGGTTGAATACATGTTGAATTGTAATTCGCTCCAGTTTTGATCTTCTCCATGAAAGGCAGGAATCGGCTGTGGAGAAGGGCAGAGGAGAATGTCCTCACCTGACATAGCACGGGAGCAGGGTGCTCCTGAGGCCAGGGCCACAAAGACTGTGGGCCACAAAGCATTTCATGTTGATGCTCATCCCGAGCCAGCCTAGCCTCACCTTACCTAACTCAGCAGCTGCCCGTGGCCCCCAGGGAACGTGACTTCAGCATCTCAGAGGTGGGGTGGGACCAGCAGCTCCAAGCCCCTCCTCTGGCCACATCTTCCTTAGGATCCTTGTGTTTCTGTGACCCTGAGCTTACTCTCTGCCTAGAACACATCACTCCTTTTTCTGTGCCGCCACCCCCCCCCCCCCGTTCCCTGGTTCCTCAGCTTCCTCCCTTCCTTCCTCTGTCTCCCCATGTCCCTAGTTCACATTTGCCAGTCCGAGAAGATCATCCCCAGCCTTCCTGAGGCCTCAGTCACTGTTCTGTAATACAGTCCACCACTTCAGGGTGCTATAACCTCCATAGTGGCCTGGGCTAGCTCAGCAACCCCACTGGAGATGCTAACAATAGAGGCGGCCCATGCCCACATGTGTATCTGCAACACATAGCACAATCCTGGTACTTACCAGACACGCAGAGACGTCTCAGTGGCTGCCCAGGGCCCGCTGGTGTGTTTGTGTGGCAGCTCACTTGGGGTGTCAGTGCTGTCTGGTAGGGTGTTACTGTGACAGTATAATTTGCATGTGATTAATATTTACCTCTGTAGACTGTGAGAATAGCAGGATTATCCTCAGGAATAATGGTTTTGCTGGTGGCCTTAAATGTAAACTCTGTGGTGGCCCTCACAAGGAAGCAGTTCTCAGGATTGCACCGCAGAACCCACACTGAATTCAGCCTTGGCTCTCTCCGGTTTCACACTGGCTAGACTTGCAACTCTGTGTGTATGTGCATGTGTGTGGGAGAGAGAGTGTGTGTGAGTATGTGTATGTGCATGTGTGTGCATATGTTCTGTGTGTGCACATGTGTATGATTTTGCATGCATGTGTGTATGTGAGTGTATGTATGTGTGAGCATGCATGTGTGTTTTTATGTGTGTGTGTGAATGTGTAGATGTCTCTGCGTGTGTATGTGTGTATGCATGTATGTGTATATATGGTTGTGCTTATGTGCACATGTGTATGTTCCTAGTGGTGTTGTTTTTCTGGAAAATCCCAACTGATACAAATAAAAAGGCAGATAGCCCTTCCCACTCCCAGGCTTCCTGCCCTTCAGTGGGATAGGAGGCTCACCTCCTCCAGCATTGCCAGACCCTCTGCCCCAGCTTTGGATCCAACAGCTTTCTTATACTATGGCATGGGTGGGACAGCAGGAACTGGACTTTCTGGTGAGCTCCTGTCTACACAGGAAGCTGCTAGGGTAGTTGCTACCTCACCTGGCACTACACAGCGAGCACAGCGTCCCCTCCTCAACTGCCTGGATGACCCTCAGCAGCCACAAACAACATTTTGCAATAGAAAATGTGCAGCCAACCAGTCCCGACTGCCTTTCAACGCAGAACCCCCTTAGCTTACTTACCCCAGCCTTACCTAGGAAAGCAGGTTGATCACAACTACCCATGAGGACCCAGAGGAAAGCAGGCTGGCCACATCTACCCACGAGGACTCAGAAACCCCTTCTAGGGGCATACCAGAAGCTAAAGATTCCTCTCGGTCATAGATTCAGTGGCTGTTCCCAAAATATGTGTCTACTTCCTTGACACCTGTGAAAACGGCCTCCTCACTTAGAGATGGTGTCATAGTCTCCTTTCTGTTGCTTTGATAAAACACTCTGATCAAAATCAACTAAGGGGATAAAAGAGTTAATTCCAGCTCAGTTTTCTAAGTTGCAGTTCATCATTGAGGAATCAAATCAGGCTCACTTGGTATCCCACAGGGCATTGCTTCCAACAAGAAGTCACTCAGGCAAGAAAGGACAGTAGAAATAGTGCAAGAACATGCCTGCTGCCCCATTCACAGACCCACGCTTAGCTAGCTAACGGACTTAACACCCACCCCACCAGAGCCAGGAAACCGAGCTGCCCAGAGTGGTCTGGGCCCTCCTACATCGATTAACAACCAAGATCAAGAATCTCGGCCCCAGTCTGCTGCCTTGACAAAACTTTTCAATTGAGACTGTCTTCTCAGAAATCTCTGGGCTGTGTCAACTTGGCGGCTCCAGCTAACTAGGTCAGGGCCTTTACAGAGCTAGTTAATGGTCTTAAGATGAGCTCATCCTGGATACCCAGGTGAGATCTAACTCCACACTGGCACATGTCCTGGTTGGAGACAGAGAAGACAATGCAAACAGAGGAGGCCAAGGGAAGATGGAGACAAAGACTGAGGTGATACAGCCACGGAACACCGGGAACAAGGGACCAAGAGGAAAGGGTAGGACAGCCCTGCAAACAACCTTGACTGTGGACCCCAGGACTCCAATACTATAGGAAGAATAACGTTGCATTCTTGGAGGCCTTGAAGCTAGTGGTCATTCGATGCACCCTCATGTGGTCTATGCCCAGGAAGGCTCCTTCTGTAGCCGGTGTGGTGGCCTAGTTCTTATGCACTGGGGAATTCCTTGATCTGATGTAAGGACCAGGATGCTTCCCTATCCCTGTGGGGATCAGTCTCCTGTATCCAGAATGCCCATCACAAACCAAGTGGTTAAGCATCAGGGGCCACAAACTAAGGGCGAACTATGTGTCACCAAGAAAAGAATTCACAAGTGGTTTTTAGATTTTCAAAAATCTAAGAAGTATAATTTTTCACTAAAATTGCCCCGCGTTCTCACTTTGGAGAACATGTGGCTGAGGAATTCACAACGCTGGGCTGCTGGAGATGGAGACCAATCCATCATCTCCTTCTCCGCATTTGTTTCTCATAAGCAAGAAAAACTTGGCTAGATGCTCCCAGTGCGTGAACTGACTGACTCGCCATTAATGAGAGGATTGCTTCTGTGGTGACACTTCTTTGGCTCAGAAGCCACCCCGATCATCACTTGTCATCACTACTGTGTGTCTCCGTCCCCCCTCCCCCTGCATCCCCCCTCTCTCTGGCTCCCATCTCTCCACAGCAGAACCCTGCCAAGCCTACTTTGTCCACAGCTCTGGAGGATGTGCCAGGACCGGGGCCTTTCTTCTGCACAAAGTTGTGAATCACAGAGCCCCACCATTCCTGGGCTGCCTCTGCCTTTCTGTGAACCTGGGTTCAAATTTCACACTTGCTTGATTAACTGCTTGCTTTGGATTAATGTGGAGTAGAAGTTACAGTAGCAAAATCAATTAGCACTGATTGTATTGTCTTCTTTTTATCTGGTAAACACCTCTCACTCATCCCTGTAATTTTAACCAACCATGATAGTATTATGTCAGTTGCTATGTAGACATAACACTGCACAGATATTTCTTAATATACGAGTGGCTTGTGTTGCCATTAACTAAGTGAAAAACAAATCATATGACCCCACTTTAGATTTGAAAAGAACCTTTACAAATTCTTGCATAAAAATATATAGGAAAAATACACTTTAGAAGGATGCATAGAAAAATCCTAATAGTAGGGGCCTTGTTAATTTTTAACAACTTGACACAGCGGAGAGTCATCTGGAAAGAGGGAACCTCAACTGAAGATCAGATTAGTCTGTGTCTGTGTTTTCACCAGTAAGAGAGTGTCCTGATTGATAACTGATGTGCAAGGGCGCCCTCAGCCCACTGTGGGCGGTACCACTCCTTGACAGGTGGATCTGTGCTGTAAGAAACTGATCATGAGCCAGAAAGTGAGCCCAGATGCAGCCTTCCTCCATGCTTCCTACCAGCTCCTGCCTTGACTTCCCTCAGTGATGGAGTGTGATCTGGAAGTAGAAGCCAAAAATACTCCAAAATCCTTTCCTCTGCACTTTGCTTTTGGCTGGAACATTTTATCAGCAGAAAGCAGAGTAAAACAGTATCACTACTAATTAGCGGCATTTTGTGGGTAATGAGCGTTTTTCTTTCTCTTTATTTTTAAAGTTTTCTATATAGTATTCTTATAATCAGAAACCCAATTAGCACAACCTTTGAACCAGTCGCTCAGACTGCCTGCTTATCAGGAAATGGATGGTTTTTATTCAGATCATGGGAGGAGGAAATCCCCTTAGATCTGGGTTATAGCTACTCGGTGTTGGGTTAAAAGGCAGTTTCAGTAGAAGGAGCAGAAGTCTGTGTGCTCTAAGAATGCCCTGTGTTTGGGCCTGTGAGGATGCGTGTGTGAGTAGTCAGAGCTGGCTTCTCCAGCACGTGCCCCGAGATCTCACCTAGGCTCACACGCTCGCGCTAGATTCAAGGCCCTTCAGTGGCCATTTTGACATTCTTAGTGCGTTTTGAACAAGGGAGCCGTGTTTTCCTTTAGTACAGGATGAGGTGGTTTGTGCCCCTCAAATTCTGATCTTGGGAACTTAATCCCCCAGATGCAGCAACGGGGGAGGGAACCTGTCGGAGGACTTTAGTTCCCCACAAGCCTTGCCTCCTCCATGAGGGGGCTGGTCTCATGACGTCACAGGCCTTGCCTTCGAGAATTGCCTAATGCTGTTAGCGAGGGTATACTTAATTCAAGAGCGTACTGTCACAAAAGCGTGTTTATTTCTCTTGCCCTTCTGCCTCTGCCCCCTGATTATTTCCACCCTTCCTTAGCGCTAAGCCTGTCACCAGCGCCGTTCTCTTGGACCTCCCAGCCTCCAAAACTCTCAGCCAAAAAGCACCTGTTGTTCACCGGTTACCCAGTGCGCTGTTCTTTGCTGTAACAGTAAAAAAAAAAAAATATCCAGGATACTCACAAATTATAAAGGCTCAGCTGGGTGTAGTTGGGTGGGTAAGTGTGTGAGGTCTTGAGCCTACATAAAGACCTTAGATGTTCTGAAGTAGGAAGGAGAGCTGCTGCTGCTGGACAGTGCGGGAAGTGGGTGACAGTGTAGCCAAACACCGAAGAAGCAATGAGCGGAAAGCCAGCGAGCAGGATGATAGCTTGCCACATCTAAGAAATACGTAACATGCTGGCATGAAAGGATAGTTAATAGTGGAGATTAGGCTAACGTCTGGGTAGAGGGCTTCCTCGAAATGCATAGTCAACATCTGACTTCAGATAAAATTTGAATTAAACTGGCTGAGGACCTATAAAAATGGAAAACAAAAACTTCCTTCTGAACAAGTCAGTTTGACTGCATGAAGGAAATAATGTTCCGTAGGAAGACACCAACATCAAATGGCCCAGCGGATCTCTGCCACAGAAGTCAGTGGGACATCTAGTTATCTGGAGATAAAGGTATCTTAGGGATTCCTGCTGGATGTCCCTGTCTTGGCTAGCCCTGATTTTTTTCTGGAGGCTGACCTAATGGAGCCTGTGAGGAAGGATGGGTGATCATGATTGGCTAGCTAACTGAATCTCAACCAATGTGATTGGCTGATTTGAAGTTGCATTTGCATACTCCTCAGCCTCTGAGGTGATGTCATCTTTTTTTTAAAGCTAAACATTTTTTAATTTAATTAATTTATTCAGATTACAACTCAATTGTTATCCCATCACTTGTATCCTCCTGTTCCTCCCTCCCGCTTTCACCCTATTCCCCTCCCCTAGGTCTATGACTGAGGGGGACCTCCTCCCCAACTCTATGGTCATAGGCTATCAAGTCTCATCTTGGTAGCCTGCTTATTCTTTCTTTGAGTGCCATCAGGCCTCCCCTCAGGAACTTTGTTGCTGAATTAACTAGTACTTTCCTTAGTAAAGTCCTGGGCTTCACATCAACTCCTTGAAAATCTAAACATTGAAAGTCAAGGTTACCATCTTGAAAATTACCCAGTCTATCTCCTTGGGTCAAGGCATCTTTTGCTCGTAATTTTTTTTATAGCTTTATCACTAATATATCTTAAATTATGGTAGCTATTTTTAATAATGAAAAAAATGATACAGGCCATGGAATTTTTTCTGCCATGCTTGACATTTGTGTGCTGTTAATCTTTGCCAACTTGACACAAGCTAGAGCCACCTGGAAGGAGGGAGAAAAGAGCCAAGAAAATGTTTCCATCAGATTGGCTTGTAGGCAAGTCCCTGGGCTGTTTTCTCTTGGTGTGGGAGGGCCCATCCCAGAGGCCCAATCCCACAAACGGTGACATCACCCCTGGGCAAGTGGTCCTGGATTGTATGAGAAAGCAGACTGCTGACAGTGTCCTTTGCCTTACAGAAGCTTCTCAGCAACCTCATGAGGCCCCATTTATTAATTTTGACCTTAGAGCCTGGGCTGTTGGTGTTCTGTTCAGGAAGTTGTCCCCTGTGCCAACGAGTTCCAGGCTCTGCCCCACTTTTTCTTCTGTGTGCCTGCTTTTATGTTGAGGTCTTTAATCCACATGAACTTGAGTTTTGTGCAATGTGATAAGTATGACTCTGCTTCCATTTTTCTACATCCAGTTAGGCCAGAACCATTTGTTGAAGGTGTTATCCTTTTTTGGCTTCTTTGTCAAAAATCAAGTGTCCATAGGGATGTGGATTTGTTTCTGGGTCTTCGATTCCATTCCATTGATCAATCAGCCTATTGCTGTGCCAGTACCATGCTGTTTTAATTACTGTTGCTCTATAGTACAACTTGAGATCAGGGATGGAGATTCCTCCAGAGGATCTTTTATTGTACAGGATTGATTTAGCTACTCTGGGTTTTTTGTTTTTCCATACACAGTTGAGAATTGATCCTTTAAGGTCTAGATGTAGCCAATGGACTGCTCGTTCTCCTTGGTTTTGTGGAGAATGGGGAATGCCTCTGACATGAACTCTGGTGCCCCCTATCAGCCCACCTTGGTGGGGAGGCCTGGTGGCACTCAGAGGAAGGGGAAGCAGGCTATCCAGATGAGACCCGATAGACTGTGATCATATTGGGGGGAGGGTGGGAGAGGAGGTCCCCTTTTGTCACAGGCCTAGGGGAGGGGAATAGAGTGAAAGAGGGAGCGAGGGGGAATGGGAAGATACAAGTGAGGGGATAACGATTGGGATGTAATCTGAACAAATTATTTTTTAAAAATAAAGAAAGCAAGAATGCAGGCTGAGCAAGACAATCGCAGCACTCCTCCATCCTGCCTCCGTCCCTGCCGCCAGGTTCCTGCCTTGCCTTGTGTTCCTGCCTGGCCTTGCTTTGATAGTTGACAGTGCTGTGCAAGCATAAACCAACTAAAACCCTTTCCTCCCCAAGCTCCTTTTGGTCATGGTGTTTAATCATAGCAGCAGAGAGAAAAGGAACTCAGTTTGTCCTTCTAAAACCACGCCGGCACCCAGATGCATCTTCAAATGTCTTAAGCCCTCATGTCATTCACAGCTTCAGTTACTTTTAGAAACTGGACAATTTCCAAGTCCATAGGAAAAAGTGGTAACTAGAGAAATAGAAAATCTCATTGCTCAGTTCAACGTGGTCAAAATGGCAGAAGTGCCTGCTCACAGTTTGGTGGCTTTTTAATAGCAAGTGGTCTGTCTGTATCTCCTTTCTATTCCATAAGAAGTCTGGAAAATGAAAGGCACTACTGAGTCAGTTAGTACAAGGCTTCAGGAAAATAAGCTGGGTAGACTGTCCAGCACAGCCCTCACCTCATTACTGCCCCATTTCTGCTTTAAGAACCCTCAGAGAAACCCCTCCAATCTCTTTAGCAAGTTCCTGGACCTCTTTCCCCTGCTCTGACAGTCAACTTAATTCCCTGAAAGGTGCTGCGTGACGGCCAGGGACATTGGCTTTTCTTTCTCCTACCGAGGGTTTATTTCTCTTGCCTGTAAACAGGTCCATGTTGGAACCAAAAGGCAAAGTGGTGACCAGAAGCAAATGACATTATCCTGTGGTTTAGGCTGGATAAAAATGAAACAGTGGCCTCCTTGACTGAAGGTTGACCTTGTAAAGCACAGGTCTGTGTCTTGTAGCTGTCCAAAAAATAAGAAAAAGAAAAGAAAACATCAAAAGCAGGAGGAGGGGGCGTCTGCTTTCTGTATGTCTCTCCCCAGCTAGGCAGCCCTACCTCCCCACCTAATCCCCATTGCTTGTCTCTGTGCAATCACGAAGAGCTCAGAATAGAAATAGTTTTGTCTGTATGTAGTGGAAAACACCAGTTTAAACAGGATGTTGGAGATCAGGGCGCCTGACCCAGAACACGGGCCAGGGCAGACATGAAAGCCCATTTCGTTTCATTCACAAAGGTTTTCTGGGACCAAGCTCCTTCTCAGCCTAAACAGAGTCACGCACAGGCTGGCCCCTCCACTCCCACGCTGCATCCAGAAGGCAGGGGAGCTCTTTGAAAACTCAGCCTCGCTGCAGCTTCCGTGGACTGCAGCCATGAGCAGGGCTGGGAGCAATTACCCCTCCCAAGAGCATGTTCCTCTGTGAAGGAGCCTCTGCCAGGCAGTTCCTACCCGAAGAGCAAGAGGGAAGCGGCAGGGGCTGTCCCAGGCCGCCTTGTTTTCTCTCCCTTCGCTGGGGCAGTTTCAACTGATTTTGATTACTCTGGCGCCAAATAAATGAAAACATTTCATAGATATATAATCATCCATCACTGTGAAGAAAGGGAAAATGTTTCATGTTCAGCGTGTTTATAAATACACTTAATGAAAACAGGATAGTCCCGTCTTTTCCACAGCCGCATAGCTCCTGCTGTTGGCCAGATCTCAGCCAGATTGTCCTGCTCTGGTCACTCCCAGACCCCAACCAAGCAGCCAACGGCCATTTCGTTCTGACAAACTGAGAGCCCAGGGAATCCACAGGAAGGACCGTCCATCCTAGGCCTCCTCCTAACCTCCTGCCACTGTCCACAAGACAGTGGACAGTGTACACACACACACACACACACACACACACACACACACACACACTTACTTTTCTTGAGGAGAAAGAAAGAAATCTAAGGCACAAAAATTTCCCTCTTATCCTGCAACAGTATCTTTTCATTCTGGATCCCACATGTTTTAAGATACAGTAAATATCCACAGATCTGGCCCAGAGGCATTAATGATGACCAAGAGTTCCATATGCACAGGCAGACAGCAGATGTCTCCCACACAGATTCGTCCTGGTTGAGTCTTCCCCCTGAATGCCATTCCTTGCAACGGGTTAAATCCTCACAGACCCACTTGACTCATAATCTGGATCAGCCCCCGGGGTGGGCAAGCAGCTCTGTGTAAGCCATTTGTGTGAAATGCACCATGGTTGCTTTTATGATTATGTCATTTACCATGTGGATAGGCACACACATGCCACTGTGTGCATGTGGAGCTCAGAGGACAACCTGTGGGGATCCATTCTATCCTCCTAAAATGTGGTTCCCAGAGATCAAAGTCAGGTAGTCAAGCGTAGCAGCGAGAACCCTTGCTGGCTGGACCATCTCACCAATCGCCCCATCACCATTTGCACCATAAGGAACTCTCAAGTGGTAGGAAGATGTTAGTTATCCAACTAACCCATCATGGTGCTCTTGCCCATGTCAGCAGAGGTTATTTCTCGTATCCACAAGGCCGTGGAGCCAAGGCAGCCACAGAGAGAGAAGGCTGCAGAAGGCTAGAGACGCAGTTCAGCTCCTGGAGGCCCTGCTTAGCACGACGGAAGCCCTGGGGTTGACCCCAGCTCTGCATAAAGCAGGAGTTGTGCTTCATGCCCGTAACCCCAGAACTCCACTTATGAGGTGGAGGAAGGAGGATTTGAAGATCGTGGTCATCCTTAGCTGTCTAGGATGTTCAAGGCAAGGTTGGGACACATGAAGCCGTGTCTCAAAAGCGGCAACAACGAAAACCCACAAACAAAAGAGAGGATTCTGTAGCATTACGTCATCATAAAAACCTGAAAACAAAGAAGTGGGTTTGTTCTTAAGAGTTGATTCCACAGGAAGAAACTGATTCCGACATCAATTTTTGGCGTGCCACCTTTCGGACATAGGAGCCACAGCCAAGCCGCTCTCTCCTCATCCTACCCGTGGCAGGTATACCCCCATGTCTAAACCCATGTGTTTCTTACTCTTGGGAGGACTCTACTACTATAGACAGCGTCGCTGATTCTTGGGCTGGGTCACACCCACCTTGAGGGTGCATAAGGAAAGTATAGTTTCTATGGGTTTATACTTTCTCTGTAGAGCTAATTTAGAATCTGTCCATTTGGTGACGTTGTGGGCAGACCCTGTGAACCCTAAGTAGATACTATCAGTGGGAGCTCATGTTTGCATTGAGACTTAGCACTTAACGGAGCCGTCCAATGTGTATCACCCCCAGTGCATTCCCATGATGAGATGGGAAAGGGAGAGGCATAAGGAGAGTAGAGAGAGAGAGGAAGGGAGGGAGAGAGGGAGGGAGGGAGGGAGGGAGAGAGAGAGAAGCTCTGGGCTTATCGATGAGTTTTTGAAACCTCAAAGTCCAACCCCCAGTGATGCACTTCCTCCAACAAGGTCACATCACATCTCTTAATGCTTTCAAATAGTGCTGCTCCTTGGTGATCAAGCATTCAAATCCCTGAGCCGATGGGGCCTGTTCTCAATCAGACCACCACAAGGTATGGAGAGCAGAAGCCTGCACCTGCTGCTCAGCTCTCACATTCTCCTCCCCTCTCCGCCCCCCCCCCCGCCCCTGCCGTCCACCCTCCCACACCCATAATTAGCCATAGTTAAAATGGGGACAGAGGAGAGGTGCTGAAGTGTGCTCAGAGGTTGGGAGCAGTGGCTGCCCCTCCAGAGAGCCTGAAGTCGATTCCCAGCCCCCACGGGGTGGCTCACAGCCATCTCTGATGGCAGCACCCTCATTTGACCTCCAGGCAACAAGGTGCACATGTGGCACACACATAGACTGTAGGCAAAACACTTATGCACACAAAATAAAAAAAAAAAAATGAACAAACCTAAAAAGAAATTTGTAAAGAAACTGGAAAGGATGTTGGGCCATTTCATGGGGGCATTTTTATTAATTCTGTTCATGTCCTATTAACTCTAAACCCCACCCAGTTCTCTACTCTTTCTTCTAATACATGCTCCTCTGACTGTCACTTTGCATCTCTTCTGACCAAGGCATAGGGAGGGGGTCTTCTTCTCCTTCACTAGTTTTTTACCTTCCTCGTGCTGCGACCCTTTAATACAGTTCCTCATCTTGCGATGACCCCTGGCCATAAAATCGTTTTGTTGCTGCTCCATAGCTGTAATCTTGCTACTGTTATGACTTGTAGCATGGGCTGTCTGATAGGCTACTCCCACAGGGGTCGTGACCCCATGGGTTGAGAACCACAGCGCTCCTTTCTCTGGGCTGAAGGAAAGCAGCAGAAATGGTAACCGCCACTGGCAGGGAGAGCGACAATCACGTCTGCTCATTCTCTATAGCCTCCGAGTGAGCCCACCTGTGCCAGCACCCTACAGTGTGAGGACACAGGAAGTAGATTCATGCTGAGCCACTCCTCCTAGGCCAACCAACTCCCAACACCTGAGAGGTTCCAGCCGACGTCAACAGAGCTGCTCAGCCAACCTACAGCTGGTCATAAACTTCCTGAGCCTCTGGTTTGAGTTGTGCTGACCCTCAGACCTGGGAGCAATGGCGTCCATGCTAAGATTTTTTTCCTTTGGGTGTGCTTGTAAATGAAGCGTGCTTGTGGCACTAGGTAGCCAGTAGCCTACTCAGCAAAACTGTGTCTGGATCCTGCGACTCACAGAGCTCAAAAGCACTGTATCAGCTGCTAGCCTCTTTGGAGTCCAGATACTACAGGCTGTCAGGGACCCTAAGACTGTAGTTATGAGCCAGGCTTGTCAGGTGCTAATAGCGTGGTGGCTCAGAAGAGGCCAGGGTGTTTGGAGGGAGGGAAGCTTTGTCGCTGGGATGTAGTTCACAGTGAGTGGCTAGGTCACACCACTTTCCACTGAATAAGATCTAAGGTGACCCAAAGGCACCCTGCCTTACAAAGACGTAGACAAGTGCAGGCCTGGACTTGGCCAAACTCTATTATCCCTGCACAATGCTTTTTAAATCTCCAAGGGAACCTAGGACCCCTTTGTAGTCTAATTGAACACCTTATAAATAATATGCACTGGGTAGGCAAGAGACAATAAAACTGGGCACTGCCTCCTACGAACCCTCTGAACTTTAAAGAAAATATTTCTATTCATCTCAAGTAAATGGTCCCAGAGCAGATCTACAGAGCGTGTGAAATTTGAAGTCCTATGGATATCAACCCCCTCTTTCCTAACTCAGGCAGTGCTCTGATTAAGAACCAGAATAAAGAATGAGGGAGATGCTAAGCTGTGCAGCCCACGGGCTTGGGTCATTTGGGAGATGCTAAGCTGTGCAGTCCACGGGCTTGGGTTATTTGGAGCCAGTCCTCCTGGGTGGGGAACCATGGCTCTTCACTTTTGCTGTGTGACTGCAAACTATATAGCTTCGTTATGCCTTGGTCTACTCGTCAGCAAAATGAGCATATAGGCTACTTTTCTCATTGCTCTGCCAGTATTCATGGAAGAAACGATTTAGAGGGCGATGGCTCTGCTTCGTCGTATAGCCTCAGAAGGCCTGTGATCATTTGGACAGGCCTTGCCCATGCTTCTTGATAGATAGAGAGTGGAAACAGAAGATGGGATGGGGAACGTGGTCCCTGGTGGTCTACTTCCTCTGTATAGGCCCTGCCGCCAATTTCCACGACTCTCCCAGTAGAGTGCCGGCAGCTGGGAACCATGTTTTTAATACATGAACCTGGGAGAGACATTTTACATTTAAACCATAACAACAGTCATAAAAACAATGCTGTGAGCATGCAATAAGGTATAATACACATATAATGTAAGATAGTATAATTACATACAGGCATTCATGCCAGAAGCTAGGCGGGTGATCAGCTAACGACAGCTGTTACATGTTAATCAGCTCCGGTTGTTGCTTTTGATTGCTTTATTGGGTTTTTTATTTGTTTGTTTGTTTTTTGGATTTTTTTTTTTTTTAATAAAGGATTTCATGTAGCCAAAGTTGGCCTCAAACCAACTATGTAGCTAAGGCCGGTCTTGAACTCATGATCCTCCTGCCCCTGCCTTTCAGGTGCTGGTACTATGGGCCAATGGCACCACATCTGGCTATAACTAGTAAAGTCTTAATTCATCTGCGTGTAGATGACGTCACCAATGAGTATCTCTGCCTTTCACTTTTGCTGCTGTTGCTGTTGTTGTTACTTCTTGTTTTCCTTTTTAGAGGAATTGTTCTTTCAGAGATTATTGACTTGATAAGTAAAGTAAGTGAGGCTGTGGTGCCGGTTCACTTTTCTTCAGTTTGGCACAAGCGAGAGTCACCTGGGACGAGAGAGTGCCCACAGAGGGGTTGTCTTCACCAGACTGACTGGTGACATGTCTGTTGGGAGTTGCTGTGATCAGTGACTGAGGTGGAAGGGCCTCGCCCACTGTGGGGTGTGACCCCTGGGCAGGTGTCTTGGGTTGTATAAGATGCAGGCTGAGCCCCTTGATGGAGGCTGGAACCTAGAAACTGTGAAATACCTTTCCTCTTCCGCATTACTTTTGGTCATGGCTTTTGATCATAGCTGCAGAAAGCAAGCTAGAACCGAGCTCTTTTCCTCTTCTGATCACTTTGCAAGTAAAAATAAGATTAGAACTTAATAAAATTGCAATTGGTTAATAACCAGATATCTAATAGACTGAGAAGCCTGGAAAAGATAATCCAGTTTAAGGAACTTTTACTCCCCTACCATGTCCCCAGTGTGTATACAAACGCAAGAGAGCAGAAGAGCAGAGAAAACCACAGCCACAGTCTAAAAAGTTCCGGCAAGAAAATAATGTGTATCAAAATATATATTTGCAACATTGACCGTCTAGATACTTTGAGGAAAGCAAATTGCAGGAAAAATAAAAAGCTCTTACCTCCTGCCTTAATTAGCACTAAGTGTCAACTCCGCACAGTCTAGAGTCATCTCAGAAAGGAATCTCGGTTGAAGGATTGCCAAGGTCAGATTGGCCTGCCAGCATGTCTGTGGAGCACTGTCTTGATTTCTAACTGAAAAAGGAGGCTCATCCCACTGTGGGCAGCATCATCCCTAGGCAAGTGGCCTTCAACTGAAGAAGAAAAGCAGCTAAGCATAAGCCAGCCTGCAAGCCAGGTAGCAAGCAACACCTTCTATTGGTTTCTTTCACACCTCGGTTGGCTGTGAAGTGAGTTCCTTGGTTAGAAGAAATGGCATGTAGACCAGCAATCAGGCCCATTTCTGGTTCGCTTCAGTTCCTATCCTGATTTCCCTATAACCTGTGAGCTACAATAAACCCTTTTCTTCCTCTAAGTCATTTTCAGTTAAAATGTCTTAACAACAGAAAGCATGTGCTTCTCTCCAACAGAGAAATGACATGATGCCTGGGGCACAGAAGCTGCACTGTGAGTCCTCAGGGAGCGCCTGCCACATGGGGCCGTTCTCCGTGAGTGTGTCCTAACTCACCCTCCATCTCCATTTTCAGTATTGCTCTGGGATTTTTCCCTTCCAAGGCCATACCTTGGAGAAAAAAAGGGGTTGTGTCCAGTTTTGCTTTTAACACTTTTGCAATGAACTGGGCCATAGATGATGAAAAGCTGGCTATGGCTCCACCTCCTCTTTATTAAGCAGTTTTCCCAGCACCACACATAACCACCAGAACTAGCTATTTGCTCAAAGCAAATCAGGGAATGCTTTCAAACCATCCCTGCTTGCTATCAGCACCGATGTAAGCTGCTGAGGATACAGAGGGAGGGCGGTGGGTGTGCTTCAATGCAGATGTGTCCCCAGGGCCCCAAGGCAAGCCTGCAGCCACCCATCCTGGGCTCTGTTTCTGAGTGTCTGCTGCCTGCCCATGGTGGTTGGTAATTGCCGGGTTCACTATGAGCCTTTGCACTCTCAGGTGTATTTCCTAAGCCAACATGAAAAGAAAATTGATAAGGGCTGGCCCAGGGAGGTGTTTATGTTTTCGGCCCAGGCCAATTGTTCCTGACCTGAAAACAACAGTTAGGGCAGATGGAAGGTCCGGGCTTATAACGCGGACCACAATGGAAACCCAACACGCTCCTTGCAGAGTGTGCCCAGCAGCCAGCTGTCTTCCACTTGCAGCTAGCGTGGCTGCCACCCAGTAATTAACACGCCTGGGCTCCCCTTTGGGAGGAAGCAGAGAGGAACAATGATGCACACGTGTCATCCCAGGCCAGGGGCAGGTGAGTCCAACACGAACAACACACGGGAAACAATCCCTTTGGCCATTGTTTCTTACAGTTGGGCAAGCCGCTAGCTAGCGAGGCAAGGCTGGTATTTAACAGCCCCCTCAGGGCTTCAGAAAGGGGTGCGTGACTAGGAAAGGAGAGAAACCCACAGCATCCCACCGGGGTGGACAGTCCTGGGCATCCTCAGTGCTGATCTGGATATAAGACAAGCCACGCATGCCAAGCTCCTTGCCTTTAAAGAGATGCGTGCACCCACCTGGATCTCATGTCGTGGCCATTGGCAAAGGTTGGTACATTGGTAAAACGGGGCTGGACAGATGTCTCAGTGGGGAAAAAAAGCACTCACTGTTCTTGAAGAGGGGACCTGGACCCACTTAGGCCATTTAAACACTTCTAACTCCAGCTCCAGGGCATGTGACACCATTTCCCGCCATGCTCTCACTACCCCAACCTCCTTATATTAGAGAGAGCCACCCTTGGTAAAGATAAATTTGGACTTTAGAGTAAATAAGGCACTCCATTAAAGTAAGGGCTTTGTGGCCATGCCGTGGAGTCATATGACTTTCCAGTGTCTTTAGTCTAATTCCCCAAAATAAGCTAAAGTTCCCTACACTGGCCAGTGAGACGAATAAAAGTAAACAGTGCAAAGTTCTACTGTGGGTTTGCATAGGTTATGCGCTGTGGAAGGTTCTGGACTCTGCCATACGGCCTTACTGATGCCCCATCCAGTTTGCTAAATGAGAAGGTCCCTGTGTGATTCAACATCCACACTGTCCTAAGTTGGGCAGAGTACAGTGTCACAATGCCCTTCACACGGGGTCATAACTAGGTGTCTTTGTTTGCGTTTCCATCTGCATATCTAAAAGGGGTACAGTGGGGGACATTTGTGACACAGTTGGATTTGCCCAATCTCGTGGCTCCTGTGGTGACAGAAGCCTAGGAAGCTATTGTCAGACACCTGGGCGGGTCAGAAAGAAGACAGTGATGTAATGCATGACTGGTACCAGCTGTCCGCTGCTGATCAGACAAGACTGTCTTCACCCACCAAGATGAAGATGAGCAGAAAGTGCATTGTCTCCGTGTAGTCAGCTAACAGTAAGAACGCCACCGCGTGTGCCTTGCAGGCCACTAATCCCAGCACGCTGGAGGCAGCAGCGGGTGCATCTCTTTGAGTCTGAGGTCAGCCTGGAATATGGAGTGAGTTCCAAAAACAGACAGAGAACAGTAAGGCGTGTGGGTTTGTCAGTGCATTCATGACAAGTGGGGGCATCGTAAAACCAGAAACCAGCACCCTGGATTCCAGGTGGGTGTGGACTGAGTGTGGAGGCCTTGCTGGTTTCTGAAGTCAGCTTTGCTACAGGGAATTTCCTATAAAGGAAAAACTCACTTTAAGTTTTAAGTTTTATTTTAATTAAGAGCAAACAAAAAGAGCTGAAAAGATGACTCCCCGCTACTTTACCAGAAGACCCAACATTGGTTTCCACAAAGGGAAGCTCTCGATTACCTATAACTCCAGCTCCAGGATATTTACGCGCGCGCACACACACACACACACACACACACACACACTTTTTAAAGAAAAAAAAAGAGTCAACTTTGGACTTGTGTATCAATGGGCAAACTATACAGACTACACCAAAGGGAAGACCCAACGCAGCCTCCTGAGCACCCATCACTTCTCAGGTCAGGCTCCCTCACTGAGGTAGTAAAAGTTGGGTAAGCACCGGCCAGATGGTGGAGTGCTGCAGTTACTGTGGTACACACTGACTTACACACGTTGTAGTAAAGAACGCCAGGTGTTAACAGACCGAAATAACCCAATCACAGTGTGGCAAGAACTGGGCCTTGACATATCTGTTTCACAGAGCCCTACCCTGCATTGCTAAGAGGACAAGATAAGCAACAATAATGAGCTCACTCTGTCTGCTAAGCATCCGGAAGCTGTGTGGAGCACTACCAGGGTTCCACTGCGCGGAGCACTACCAGGATTCTACTGCGTGGAGCACTACCAGGGTTCCACTGCTTTCAATGGTTATTTTGCTCACAAAGAATTGACAAAAGCCCCTTGTTCTGTTTATTTTAAGTATGGGATAAAATATACAATGAATGTTTATTATGTCACTACTCCCAAACACTCAGCTCACTGGCATTGGCTACATTCGGTGTTGGTTGACCCCCTCCCACCTCCAATCCAGAAACGCCATCTTCCTGATCTGAAGTCCCGTGCTCAGGAAACAGTGGCTTCCCTTCTCCCTCCTCTGGGCCTCTGGTAATGCCACGGCTGCTCTCTGTGGACTATTCCAGGTACCTTGAATCAGGGCAATCACGATATCGGTTGATCTCTGGGTTACTTCAGTAAGCATGTTTTCCAGGTCTACCCGTGTATGTCAAGGCATGTACCAGAACGGAGTTTCTTTCTGGGGTGGAATAATATTCCGCAGAATGTGAGCTCCCCCATTTTGTTTTTGTTTGTTTGTTTGTTTTGTTACGTGCGTTGTGATGGCTAATTTTGGTTGTCAATTTGACACACCTGGAGGAAAGGAGCCTCAGCTGAGGAAACAGCCTCATCAGATTGGCCTGTAGGCCTGTCCACGGGTCCTTTTCTTGATTGTTGATTGATGTGGGAGGTTCAGCTCACTATGGGTGGTGTCACCCCTGGGCAGGTGCTCTTAGGGTGCTTAAGAAAGGTGGCTGTGCTTGAGCCCAGAAGCATGGGGAGAAGCTGCTTCCTTCATGGCCTCCAGCGCTCCTGCCTGAGTCTCTATCCTGGATTCACCGCTGTGATGGATTGGGATCAAGACTTGTAAGCTGGATTAAACACTTTCCCACCCACTTTATGTTTGGCCCACGATCTATCGCTGCCAGGGAGCAGCCGGTGAGAACACACACCCGTCTCGTGGTGTTGGTAGGCAATTTGCATTGCATTCACTCTCCTGAAAGCCATTTGGCCTTTGTTTTACAGTGTCCATTTTTGTTGTTTTCACTGTTGTTGATACAAGGTCTCACGGTATAGACTGGGCTAGCCTTGGCTTGTGCTGAACGCCAAGCACTGAGATCACACTGTCCTGCCTCTCCTCGTGTGGTGACCCTTTCTCTGCGGCTTGACTAGATAAGGAAGGTCTGGTGGCCAGTAAATCACAGTCTCAGATGCCAAAGTGGCAAGCTTTATTGGAATCAAGACTGTCCGGCTGCAGAGTCAGCTGGCAGAGTGTAAGCTCTTTGCTTCCTGCAGCACAATATTTCTCCCCTCACCTCTATCTCTTGCTAAACAAGAACCCTCGCAGCTTCATGCTTGGAAAGACAAGGCAGAGAGGAAAGGGACCAGCAGGTCACTTGTCTGTGCCTGCCTGGCTTTCTCTGGGCCTCACACTTAGCTCAGTTCTCCCAAGCACTGCAAATGGCCATGGTGTCTCACTGGGCTCATCTTGCTATGCCCTCTTCCATCAGAGCTCTCGCATTGGGGTGGGGGTGGGGGGCTCACTAAGTGTCTGATGACCAGCTGACCCAAGTGGTTTCTTCCGTGTGTCTTACCGTCTGCTGCACCAGCCTGGGCATATCCCAAAGTGCAAACACTTTCCATTTCAAATCTGTTCTTGCCTCGGGTCTGTGGTTGTCTCATTGGTCAGGCTCAGTCAGAGCAACGAGGCAAAGGTATGACAACTCAGAGGCGCAAAGCCCCAGGGCCATGAAGGCTGGTTGAGGTCCTTGGCTGTCTGAGATAGCCCCTCAGGTCCTTCTCCTCTGTAACTAACCAAGAACCTGAACCACAGACCAAATATTCCCGCCTGCTCTTTCCAGAAATCCAGCCAGCTTCTAAAGAGTCCACAGGAATAGAAAGGAGTTCAAAGAGAAGGAAATTAACGTATACAACATTTTAAGTGCCAATACTTTGTTTCCTGGTGTACTTAATTCGTTTTGTTTTGTTTTGACATTTTGAGGTTCTGAAAGAATTTTAGCCCCCCTGTGTAGGACTACGCTATGTTTCAAAGCGAGTGGCTAAAAAAATGGATAATGCAGGCATGGAGATGCACCCCTGTAATCTCAGCATGAGGCAGAAGCAGGGGGATTGTGGTTTTGAAGCCAGACTGGCCTTAATATGTAGTGAGACTCTCTGTCAAACCAAAATAATATTTTTTGAGCTGGGGCAATCACTCAGTAGGGAAAATACTTCCTGTACAAGCATTAGGAGGTGAGTTCGAATCTCCAGAACCCACATAAAGCCAGGTGTAAGAAAGTATGTCTGCATTCCCAGTGGGAGGCGGGGACAGGTAGTATGGGATAGAAAACACAGCATCACACACACACACACACACACACACACACACTGATCAATACTTGGGATTTCTCCAGCATCAACAACAAAGGCTGTTTTCAACCCCGACCTCTATGTCTCTGGCATCTTGCCTGTATGGTACTTGGCAAACGTCGAAATTAAAATTCACACGCTGGATGTTTCCATATTGAAATGCCAACCACAATTCTCTCTCTTAGTTCTTTCAAGACCACTTTGCATAGTCCAAAGAGTCACTGCTCTTCGGGGTACCCCGGTGATAACAGTGGCTTTATGCTTTGCCCCGTGACGGCTGTTCATTTGCCTGACACCAGGAAAGGAAGCAACTCTCATTAATAAAAGTCCAAAGTTCTCGAAAGTGCTCACTGAATCCCAGCATCAGATGTGGAGCCTTCTGACCCAGTGAATTCTGGCTTCTCTCACAGGAACGTGGGTTTCCTTTGGTGTTCTTTGCATGATAAAATTAGCCCGAACATCGAGCACTGACTGCCAAACCGTGAACACTGCATTTCTGCCATTCAAAGTGGGTTTGGGCTGCCCCGTTCTGCCCTCCTGGTAGCAAGTAGCATCAAGAACAGAAGGGCCAGCACTTCCTAAGGGGAAGGTATCCTAAACACCATCTCTGGCCTGAGGCAGGCCTGAAGTGGTCCAGATGCTTTCATAGACAGTCGCCAGCCTCCTGGACACCTGTGGAAAGGGAGCCTCTGGCCCTGGAAGGCTAAGTAAGCAGTTGGAAAAGTGGACAGAGGGGCTGAGCCTTTCCTTTGAAGCAAAGATCAGAGAAGAACATCAGGGTGACAGTGACAACAGCGCCAGGGAAGGAGCTGAGGCAAGCAGGTTGCCTGCTGTTGGGACCCATGGTGAGTGTGTGGTGGACCTCACAGCGCTCCACACACATTCAAAGCTGCAAAGCTGGTGAAAGCTGAGAGCCCTGAGGCCCCTGCCAAAAGGAGCCTAGTGTTTATTTAGACCCAGGTGGTCACCAACTAGACAGCACCTGAGAGCCTCCTGCATAGAGTGCTAGAACTCAGACCATCACGTGCAATGGTGAGAGCTCCAAGACGACCTTTGGAGTGTCACCTTGGAGGATGCAAGACAGAGCTTCTAGGTGGCTGATGTCTGAAAACGCTCTGGACTTAAGCACGACAACACAATAGAAAAGCTAGAAACCTCGGCCACTGCGAGAGGGAGGAACGTGTCATACGATTAGACAGCTGCCTTTCTCACTCTTTCCAAAGGCTGGAGTATCTGAGTGAGGCTCCTCCTTCTCTCAGGATACTCCTCAAGCTATGGAGCACACAGGAGCTGCCGGGCCTGGGCTGTGACTGATTCTAACTCAGGAACCAGGACTTTGACTCCTAGCAAGTTCCCAGGTGGGGTCATGGCTGCTGGCTTGGGGGCTCCATGCATTGCTGCAAAATGGCTCAAACTCTTCACTGTCAACACGTTACTAGACGGCTGTCATGTTTCAATGCTCCCCCACACCCCACCCACCCCTGTTCTCTACTCCACACTCCCTTCCTTCCTTCCTCCCTTTCTATGTCCTGTTTTCCCTCAGTGCACTGTAAGATCACCTGAGGAAGGTCATGGAAACGTACATTACAACTCCTAGGCTAATCAAGAGTCCTCAAGGGACTAAAATTTGCACTTCTCACTTTTACCCAAGTGAGAAAAACTCCAGAACTGCACACACACACACACACACACACACACACACACACACACACACACACCACATACACATGCACAAGTGCACATACAGCACACACACATGCACATGCATGCACACACAGATACACATGCACATGTGTGCACAGACAAGCACACGCATGTGCACACACGCGCGCGCGCACACACACACACACACACACACACACCCTGCACTCTAAGTGCCCAGAAAGGAAGCTGGTAACGGGTAGAACCATCAGGTTCTCCAGTCAGTCCCAGCCATCAGGACTGCTGGGTACAAGTTCTGTTCAGGCCACAGAGCTTTGATATCTGGGCATCAGTTATAAATCCCTGAGCTCGTAGCCGGTAAAACAGATTTCACAGCTTCTGCAGCTGTCACAGAGCAAAGATAAAACAAATAATAACAATATTTCATAGGTCTGGGGAGATGGCCCAGGACATGAGTTTGGCCCTGAGAATCCACATTAAGGGGAATGGGGGGCTGCACTTGTAACCCCAGCACTGGGAAGCAGAAACGGGAAGGTCTCTGGGCTTACTGGCCAGCTAGTCTAGCCTGATTGGCAAGCCCCAGGCCAGTGCAAGACCCCGTCTTAAAAAGGGACAACACAGTGGATGGCACCTGGTAAAGGCCTTCAGCCTCCATATAGTTGTGCACCCATGTGAACTCAGACACGTGCACGCACACACACACACACACACACACACATGCACAGTATACACTCTAGAGACATTATTCGCCAGTGCTATTATCGAAGGACTTATGATCCTAGCTCATTTGAGGGTATCCATCTGTACCCCCGGTTTCTGGCCAGAAACCTGTGTTATCTATGTGTGGACCTGAAAGGCTGCAAAAAGTAGCCATACAATGAGAATGGCGACCCGAGAGAGTGTTTTAATTGGATGGAGTTGCACACGGAGCTCCCCACATTAATTGCAGGGTTATGCAACTTTACATCTTTCAGCCTTCCCTGTGTTTTTATAGGGCCATTAGCAAAGGCACCTGAGCCTTCCCCACCCCGCCCTCAAGAGCGGCATCTCAGTAACTTTGCCAGCCAGAGGATGGAGATTGCTGTGGCATTCCTTGGCAGAGCCACAGTCCCCTGCAGCAGTTACAGTGTGGGTTCCCAGGCCAGCAGCCTGGGGTCTGAGTCACCAACAGGAACGAGGCTGGAGGGTGGGTCCACCTGAGAACTTAAAGAATCCTCAACAGTTCTGCCTAAAATGGGATTAAGTATTTCTTTAGGCAGCTCCCCGGTGACAGACATGTCTTTTTGTCTTGGGCTCTTAAAGAAGTATAAAGAACCGATTCGCTGGCAGCCACCCGAGCCTTTCCTAGCTGCCATGGCCTTGGAAAGGTCCAGAAAAGCCTTCACTGCTGCCTCAGTGAGCCCTGACATCTTGCGTGGGCTTCCCTGACAGTCATCACTGGACTCGTCAGTATTCACGCCTTTGTACTCTGCCCCCTGGTGCCTCTCTGCAAACTAGGACCCTGTGGTGGCAGTCTGCGGTGGGACCTGCAGACCAGAAGTGGACCAGAAGGCCACCCCTGCCAGCCTTTGTCTATTCTGCCTTGCCCTGTGGAGACCCAGGAAGGCAGAGACACTCTGGGCATCTAAACCATCCTTGCGGGCATGAGGACACCCAAGCCTAAAGGCATCTGGGAGTTTCTGAAGTGAAATAGTTACAGGATTAATCTGCGTGGACACTTGAGTTTCTCCCTTTGGGGTCGTGAGTCACCTTCAAGAAGCCAGCTGCAGCTATGGGCTTGGATCCTGGGAGCTCTCCAGAGAGTAGCAAATGCCGAAGACAGCACAACCTGCCTGGAGCCTCTGCTGGCAGGGACGTTGGGGCTTGTTTAGAAGGGACAGCACAGAGACTGGGTAATGGGGATTATATTGGGAGACAACGTGAAGCACACGTTGTGTTTAGCTATTGATAAGCTGCAGGAAAGACGGGCAGCCATTGCTTCTCAGTGTGAGCCCAGTGTGGGCATTTGCTGCTAATTGCTCAGCATGGCTGGGAGAAAGAAATCCCCCATTTTTTAATTCCTGAGTTGGTAAAAAAAAAGGTTTAAGTAAAAGGGAGTCTGGTCTGTTAGAAGGCCCTGTGTCGTTACTACACTGAGCCTCTGTGCGTGCAAAATTAGCTAAATGAAAACCAAATGAGGGTGTCCTCAGGGGTCCGTGTCTGGGGCTTGGGATCCAGGGCTGACGTTTGGACCTGTGACATCAAAGGCCGTGCCTTGAAATAGAGGGAAACTGAGCAGAGGAAAAAGAAGAGCCAAGTTGGGGGGGGGGGGAGCCTTGCCTCAATCTGGGAATTGCAGAAGGAATAAAGTTTGTTTCTCAGCAAGCAAAGCAGAGAGACAGGAAGACAGGAAAAGGTGACAGGTAGCAGTGAGCAGGAGTGCCCACCCTCCATGGAGTCACCTTGTCATTATTGCTTGCCTCCAGACAGAAGTGGCTGCTGAGGGCAGAAGGGCCGCCCAACAGCCCCCTCGGTGGCTGGGAGGAAGCAGGTCCTAGTTACTGTTGGTGGATACACAGGGTAATTTTACCTAGAGATGTGAGTTGGCCCGTTTGAGTTGAGCAGAGAAAGGCTACCAACAGCCTTTACAGGTACAAGTAATAAATGAACAGCCATGCACCCACCACAGCTCTGCCTCCGGGAGGAAATTCCCTTTCTTTGCATTCCCCAAAACTTCCTAGAACAAGTGTGGGAGCCCGTGCAGATGTAAAGAGTGAGCCATAACTTCTTCCGTCTACCAAGAAATATCCGTGCTAAGTCTGCCCACCGAGGGGGACTACAGCCACATTGTTTGGGCTTTTATTAAAATGGTCTTCTCATCCCACAATTAAAACGTTCTAATTTTCCCCCAAGCTTTGAAATGTCAGTAAGTTGCTAGCCCCTCTCAGGATCAGGCATTCACTGAAATGGACACCCTTTTCAGTCTTACTTGCTTTTACCAAGAACCAGCTCTCCCAAGCCGATGCCCAGCAATATAAGTGATGATAGCCGCATCCGGTCTAAGCAGCAAGTTGGTGCCAATGTTGAATTGCTATTGAACAAACAGCAAGGCACTCTTTATCTAAATAATCAGTTGTTCCCCAAACCACAAATAACAACAGGATCTGAGCTCCACTAAATCCACAGAGCGGAGACATCAAGAAGAGACTGAGGCAGGGGATTTTTTTTGTTTTTGTTTTTGTTTGTTTGTTTTTCTTTTCCAGCCCCTCTCTTCTAAACTCTACTCAACTATTTTCTTACACGGCCCTGGGGGAGGGCAGGTGGAGGGCAGGAAGGGCATAGCTCAGAAAGTTTGAAAAAAAAATTGACATCACTTAAGTCACGTGATTGGCAAGAGCCAATGACGACGGGCTAGGGAAAGGGGAACAGTTAAATTTGTAATTTGGGTTGTGTGAAAACTTCTTTGGGCCTCATAAACAACCACAGAACCACAAGTTGGGTAGACTGGCAGTGTGAGAAGTCTAAGCCGGGCACAGTGGTCAGCAGGCAGGACGCATCGCACTGAATGCAAACCACAGGCTTTCGCAGAGCGGTGAGCAGCTCAGCCCACAGCCTAGGCGGTGCTTTTTTTTTTTTTTTTTTCTTTCTTTCTTTTTTTTTTTTTTATCTTTAACAATTTGAATATTTGTTTCTACAACTGTACTTTCCCCCACTGCACAAGGCCCATGGAGTCCCAGAAGTGTTGAGGTTGTGGGGGGGACAAAAGAGACTTAGGGAGCCATGGCAGGAGGTGAGGTCAAACTGAGTGACCTTTCTTGGGTTTTGCTCTTAAGGTGAAAGAAATCGTTGAATCCTTCGCCTTCAGAAGAGGTACATTTGCAAAAGGAACCGATGGCTTCAGACAGCATTTTTGAGTCATTTCCTCCATACCCACAGTGCTTCATGAGGGGTGAGTACGGTGCTTTTTTTTTTTTTTTTTTTAAATCTGATTTTCCTCAGCTTGAGCACAGACTGAGATGGCAGTCTGTGGATCCTCCTGTGCCTGCCTGATTGGGGGTCGGGGAGCGTAGTCAAACAGAGGCCAATAATTTTGAGGCCACTGGGTTATTTGTTTGTCAGACGCCGCGCTGCAGCGATGTTTTAGTAAATGCTTAGTTAAGCTGTGGAAATATTTGGTCTCTGAGTAAAAGTAGTGTCAAGTGCTCTGGGCTGCTGTCGTTTAAAGTCCTAGAGATTGGAAGGCTGGCACGGAGGATACTCTCTGGGTATTATATGGCTGTCTCTTGTGCCCTGAATGACTTTCTCACAGTTATTCTGAAGGCAGTAAGCTGTCTGGCCCCGGTCTTGAGCTCAGCCTGCCCTGGGGTTTAGCAGGCTGAGCACTTAGCTGACCAGGTTGCTGGTGCCAGCGGTGTGGACTGGAGGAGGCGTTCACAGGTATGCCTTGGATCAGCGTGGAGACTTCAGGGCCAAAGTGGCCACTGGGCAGAGGACGGGCTCTGGGCAGACTCATTCTGGGAAGAGTCATCAGCAGAGGCTGTGGTTTTTCTTTTAGCCTCAATTGCAAAGAGGCAGCCGCCATTGCTCAAGACAGAAAGCCAACAAACTGTGGCATACACAGTCTCTCTCAAAAAAGAACAACGGAGCCATTTCCTAAGTTCATGTGTTATCACAGTTAAAGTTACTAGATTGCAGGCGTGTGAGTAGGCGCCCTTAGGTCCCCTAAACCTGCCTGCACTATTGCAGCCGACAAAGTTACAAAGGTTTTTGTTTTTCTTTTTGAAAGTTACAAAGCTGGAGTTCAGCCAGGAGTGTCCATGTGTGTGTCTGGTGGCTCTTTTATGGTCGATGGGGACAGAGCAAATAAAAACAGTGGCATAAAAAGATCGCGAAGGCACGGCCGTGTGTCAGGACACATGCTCTTTGACCTGGGCCTGCAGCTTGTGGCTTGATGGTTTGGCAGAGCTGAAACTGAGTGGGATGGGATGTGGGGGGGGGGGGGGAATCATTTGTTTTCTGGATACAAATTCTTGTGTACACCCAACCAGCATGTGTGAATCATTCTTTATTCATACAGTCGAATGTGCCGGGGAATGCGCAGGGCTTGCCAGCCACTTTGTCAAAACTAACGCTATTGAGGATGTCATGGAGCCTCTGTGCCGAAATGTGAAAAC